>NW_006289419.1:0-267 GCF_000327345.1 Myotis davidii | reverse complement strand
CCGCCCCCCACCTGCCGCCCCCCGCCTGCCCACCAGGGCTCCGGCCAGGACTCGGGGTGCGGGGGTGCCTTTTTGGATCCCCTCATCCGCTGAGAGTAAGTCACATCATAGGCCAGTGCGCACAGCGTGGCAGGGTGGGTCCCTTGCCCTGGGGACCCGGGCATCCTTGAGCTATTCCCAGAAGGAACGGGAACCCCAGCCTGTCAGGCAGGGAGGCCTGAGCGTTTCACTGCGTGGGGCACTGGGACAAAGGCGAACAGGAGCTCA
>NW_006289418.1:0-5769 GCF_000327345.1 Myotis davidii | reverse complement strand
GTTAACCTATGCCGCCATCTTGGTTCTCCCAGTGAGTATAGGATATTTAACATGATTAACAGGCTAACAATAAAGGTGAAGGGCTCTGTGGTCTCCTGTTCTGGTGCAGTGATTGTGCCCTGAGGGGTCTGGAAAAAGCAAATTGCCCTGATATTCCAAAGGTATCTATAGTAATAAAAGGGTAATATGCTAGTTAGACCGGATGTCCTTCCAGACAAAGCTGGGGCTGCTGGGTGCCTGCAGCCAGGGGGAGGAAGGCCTACTCTTGCACTAATTTCCTGCATAGGGCCTCTAGTGTTTTCATAAATAAAAAAGACAACAGACAGGCCCAGTTAAGGTAAAGATTGACCTCTGTAAAGGAAGATACCGGCCGAGGACATGGCTAGACACCATGACTCGATTTTAGTTAGAAAGTTTTAATTTCAGACCATCCTGTGTGGCTACTTTTGGTCTCTGAGTTTCTAAGGCTGCCACACAGGCCTCCCCTGAGCTTCTCCAGTTTAGTATGAGGCCACTTTTTTTGTCCACAGTATTCAATAGGTTTTTAGGATGCAGGCAAAGAGATGGGGATTTACACTGCAGGGTTTGGGGTAAGACATGGCCATCTAGGAAGGCTGATAAATGAAAGGGGTCTGATCAAAGAAGGCTTCCCATAGGAGCTGGGCTGTTTCTCAAGCCTTATAGGAAGAAAGAACCTTGTAGCTAAGCAATGACTTGGAGCTGACTGGAAGCAGAACACTCTAGCCATTGGACTCATGGTGGTACCACTGGAGAGACCCAGAGCTGGAGGCAGTGCGTATGTGCCCAGCCCCTCCTATTCCAGCAGTAGAGGCCCTTCTCAGAGCTCGTGCTCTTCCCTCAGAGAAACTTAGTACACAAATGTGCTGTAGGCAGTTAGACATGAGCAGAGCAAGGACAATGATGGGCCAGGTACAGAAACTCACCAGGGCAGAAAGTCCTGGATGCCTAGCAAGGAGCAAAACTGGGAAAGCAAGAACCTCACCACCAGGTTAACCTATCCTTCCTTAGCATTTCACTGGTCTTGTGGTTTGGACCCCGTGATCTTTTCCTCCCTAAAGATAACATCTAGTTCCACGTTGTATTTCAACTCCAGGCCCAGAAAAGCAACAAAACCAGACAAGTGACACAGTGGCTGCCTCAGGACCAGCTGCATTAACTAATGACCCCTGCTGGTGCGGACCAATCAGTGGAGACTACAGCCCTGAAACAGCACACTGGAAAACTGGTTAATATTCTATTGAGATCTACCCTAAGATTTCCACATGCAAAAGAGAGGTAATGGCAGGGGAGCAGCCCATGCCATTTCCTTTCCCCCTTCTTCCCTCTACGGGTCCACTTGTAACCAGGGGAGCAATAGGCAGTGACAGCTCATCCCATGCTAATCCCCTGAACCTATCTCCAAGGTCCCCTTTTCTCTGACTTCTCAGGGAGCCAAAGCGGCCCAGCCTAGGCTCTCCTGTTACTTCTTCTACATCCTTCCTTGTTTCACTGTCCTAAGTATATTTTTGCTGTGGCCAATAAATTCTTACTTACCTTGCTATACTTTGTCTCTTGATTAAAGTCTTTCCTTCAAGAAGACAAAAACCAAGATCTTGTCATCTTGTTTTTTTTTTTTTTTAAATATATTTTATTGACTTTTTACAGAGAGGAAGGGAGAGAGATAGAGAGTTAGAAACATCAATGAGAGAGGAACATCGATCAGCTGCCTCCTGCACATCTCCTACTAGGGATGTGCCCGCAACCCAGGCACATGCCCTTGACCGGAATCGAACCCGGGACTTCTCAGTCCGCAAGCCGATGCTCTATCCACTGAGCCAAACCGGTTTCGGCAGATCTTGTCATCTTGTCGGGAGCAAGTGGACAATGGCCAGACGGTATGTGACAAAGATTTCTGACCAAAACTTCTGCAGTAACCAGCCTGGAAAGCCAAAACCGCAACCTCTGTAGTAATGGGCCCAGAACGATCAGGATGATCAGGACATCACGGTCAATGTCTGCCAGCCTCTCCCCAATCCCAGCAACTCCCCTTCCTCTCTTCCAACTCAGGACCAACCAGAGAAAACCAAACATGCTCCCCAACTAACCATAGAAATGCCCCTCTTCTAGTCTCACCCTTCAGTGTCCTAGGCAAACACCTCCAATCACAGCATGCCTGAGCCTCCTCTCTTTCTTCACTGGAAAGCTTGTCCACTCTCTGCCTTTGAGTCCCTCCCTGCCAAATGCACTTGATGGTAGCCGACTATCTGAGTAAATAGCTTCTGTTTGTTTTCATCTGGGTGATCTTGGTTTATTTCCATATCTCCAACAGGGAGTCTGAACACAAAGTGAACATATACATGAAACCAACTCTCAAATCCAGTTCTATCGTCACTGGGTTGTGCCACCACATCATCAGTTAATCTTTAAACTTATACTTTCTTGTATTCTCTCCAACACATCCCCTGACAAAAGCAGGCTGAACTCAAGGGAAGGTGGGAATTCCAGGGCTAGCTAAGCCTGCCAGCAGGCTGGCTGAGACCACAGAGAGAGATCCAGAGGCAAGTTGAGCCTTTATTTTATAGCCAGAGGTAAACAAGGTAGTGGTCACCATAGTTACAATGTTCTTGTGAGTTTCACTTGTTTTGGCAGCACTTCCCGCATCTCCCTCAGCCCATTGGCTTCCCAGATAAGATCTAGGGAGCCTCATAAGGTCAAGCCTAATTATGCTAAGAGTACTGTGCCCTCTAAGCTGGGAATTGTTTGTGACTTTACCAACAGGTCAGCCCAAGGCTTAACCCTATATGGGCTCCCTACGGAGAGTGAGCCTTGGGCTGAAGGGTCCTGGGTTCAATTCCAATCAAGGGCATGTACCTTGGTTGCAGGCTCGATTGTGTGTGCAGGAGGCAACCAATCGATGTGTCTATCTCACATCCATGCTTCTCTCTGTCTCTCCTCCTCCCACTCTCTCTAAAAATCAATGGGAAAACATCCTTGGGGGAGGCTTAACAATAACAACAAAAAAGAACTCAAGGACCACCACCAAGAAAGCAGTTTATGCCCCAAAAATCCAAGATAGCAACTAAAACCCCTTCTAAGCAACCTTTTGATGAAATTTTCTTAATTAGTATACTAAAATTCACACTCAGGGGTGGAGATTTAACATTAAAATGAGACATGCAATGTATGGCTAGACATGTTCCAAGCATGTTTGAGGACTGCGCATACTCCCTTGGAAATTGAGAACCCTCCACCCTTCCTCAAAAATCCCCACCCTTGGACCCACCTATCTCCCCCCAGACTCTTTATTACTTTCCTAATTCCCCAGAATTAGGAACAAGAAATCACTAGAGCATTCAATATCCTTCTCTATTCCTTGACCAAGGAATAGTTTCTGACTTGCCTTACCGAATACTGTCTCATCCTATTGATGAGACACAGTACAGAGCAACCACAATTTGGGACCCCTGACCAGCAGGGGTCAGTGACACTACACCTCCCAAAGATGACCATTCTGACTTTCAATGCCATGGATCCGTTTTCCTTACTTCTGTGTTTTTTATATGAATTGAATCATACAGTGAGCATTTGTTTGTGTATATTGACTTCTTTTGCTCAATGTCATATCTGTGAGATGTGTCCATATGGTTGTGTATCATATGTTCATTCATACTCATGGCTGTCTACTAGCAATCTATTGTGTGACTTTACTTCAATTTACATGTCCATTCTACTATGAATAGACATTTGAGTTGATGCCAGTTTAAAGCTATCATGAACAGTGCCATTAGAAACATCCTTGCACAGGAAGACAAACAATCCCATTTAAAAATGGGCAAAGGACCTAAATAGACACTTCTCCAAAGTGGACATACAGATGTTCAAGAGACATATGAAAAAATGCTCAAAGTCACTGATCATCAGAAAGATGCAAATTAAAACGACACCTGTCAGAATGGCTACCATCTACAAATCAACAAATGACAAGTGCTAGTGAGGTTGTGGAGAAAAGGGAACCCTAGTACAACACTGGTGGGAATGCAGCCTGGTGCAGCCATTATGGAAAACAGTATGGAGTTTCCTCAAAAAATTAAATATGGGCCCTAGCCGGTTTGGCTCAGTGGATGAAGTGTCAGCCTGGGGAATGAAGGGTCCCGGGTTTGATTCCAGTCAAGGGCATATGTCAGGTTGTGGACTCGATCCCTAGTGGGGGACATAGAGGAGGCAGCTGATCAGTGATTCTCTCTCATCATTGATGTTCCTATCTTATCTCTCTCTTCCTTTTCCTTCCTCTCTGAAATCAATAAAAATATTTTTTTAAAAATTAAATATGGAACTTCCATTTGACCCAGTAATCCCACTTCTAGGAATATATGCTAAGAAACCCAAAACACCAATCAGAAAGAATATATGCACCCGCCCAGCGATTCCATTTCTGGAAATATATCCAAAGAAACCCAAAACACTAATTCGAAAGAATATATGCCCCCCTGTGTTCACTGCAGCATTATTTACAATAGCTAAGATCTGGAAACAGCCCAAGTGCCCATCAGTAGATGAGCACTTTTATGCCGTGAAATACTATGCAGCAGTAAAAAAGAAGAATCCCTTGCCCTTTGAGACAGCATGGAGGGACCTGGAGAATATGTTAGTGAAATAAGTCAGTCAGTATCACATGATCTCACTCATATGTGGAATCTAACAAAATAAACTGATGAACAGAGTGGGTCCAGAGACACGGAAGCATGGAACAGAGTGTGGAATCTTGGAGAGAAGGAGGGTAGGAGGAAGGTAATCAACCAAAGACCTTTATGTATATATGCATAACCCATGGACTCAGACAATAGGCCTGGGGCGGGGGACAGGCTAGAGGGGGTCAATGGGGGCGGGGAAGGGGACATATGTAATACTTTCAACAGTAAAGATTTAAATTTTAAAAAAAACACATACTTGCACATATTTTGGTAGACGTAAACCCTTGTTTCTGTTGTGTACAGACCCAGAAGTGGAATTGCTGGGTCATAGGTTATGCATAGTTCAGCTTTAGTAAGTACTGCCAGTTTTCCAAGAGGTTATATACCAACTTACATGCCCCCAGAAGTTCATGAGAGTTTGTTACTCTATAGTATTTTCATCAACAGTTGATCTTGTTAGACATTCTTGTTTTAGCCTTTCTGGTAGTGTCTTTGCAAGTTTATACTTAATGTATTTCTTATTCCCTATCAGCTCCAAGTGTTACTGTTTTCTTGGATTTTGGTATTACAATAATTTTTAAGAAGATTTTTAAGCTGAAACCGGTTTGGCTCAGTGGATAGAGCATCGGCCTGCGGACTGAAAGGTCCCAGGTTCGATTCCGGTCGGGGGCATGTGCCTTGGTTGCGGGTACATCCCCAGTGGGGAGTGTGCAGGAGGCAGCTGGTCGATGTTTCTCTCTCATCGATGTTTCTGACTCTCTATCTCTCTCCTTTCCTCTCTGTGAAAACTCAATAAAATATATTAAAAAAAAAAGAAGATTTTTAAATGATTTTTACAGAGAGAGAAAGAAACATTGATGTGAGAGGGACCTATCAATCGGCCACCTTCCACACGCCCCTGCATGGGGGCGGGGGGATTGAAGCAAACAATACAGGCATGTACCCCCACCAGGAATTGAATGGAGGTCATCATTGATATTTCTATCTCTCTCCCTTCTCTGAAATCAATAAAAGTATACATAAAAAAAAGAAAGACTATGAACTCAATACAGTGAGGCCTTGACTTACGAGTGTCCTG
>NW_006289417.1:0-257 GCF_000327345.1 Myotis davidii | reverse complement strand
TCTTGGTGAGTTAACTTACCTGTCTTCATATCCAGACTAGTGAACTGTCCTCTCCTCATGTCTGGTCAAGTGAATTGTTCCCAGAGCTCTTGCAGAGTGAACTGATTCTCCTCATGCTCTGGCTGGGTGAACGGTCTTCTTCCCATGCTCTTGGTGAGTTAACTTACCTGTCCTCTTATCCTGGCTAGAGCTGTGGTGAACTGTCCTATTCTCAGGTCCGGCTCAGTGAAGTGTTCCCAGAGCTCTTGCAGAGTGAA
>NW_006289416.1:12949799-12950751 GCF_000327345.1 Myotis davidii | reverse complement strand
AAGTCTCCTCAGCTCAGTCATTCCCTCACACAGTCACATAGACATCTGCCTTGCCTGGGGAGATAGAAATATGCCTTGTTTGGGGGGAAGACAGTTGACACACCCTATTGGAAAACACCTTGCCCTGAGGCTGCTTAAGAGATTAAAAGTAACAATTCCAAGGAGTAGCAGCTGCTTGTCTAGCCCTCGCCCATCCAAGGAACAGCAGCCTACTGATCACCACACCCTCTGTCTGAGGAACAGCAGTTGTGTGTGAAGTCTCCCCCCACCAGCCAGAGGAGCCACCACAGCAGTGAACAGCACCCACCTCTTCCAGCTCCCACCTCTTCCAGCTCCCACCTGGCCCACCTCTTCCAGCTCACAGGCTCACTCAGCCCGCCAGCTCACTCAGCTCCAGGCTGCTGTGGCTTCCATGACACGGGCAGTTCAGCAAAAAGCATTTTATCAAGTGTCCTCTAATTCCTTTTCTTAAATTATTAACATAGACAGAAATGACTTTGGAAAGAGATGGGGGGGGGGAACAAGAACAAAGCAGGAATATCACCTTCTGATGATCAATATGAAACTGCTAACCTGTTAATGATTCACTTAGGAACCAACTGATAAAAAATTAAATTTACTGTGAATATGACCAGTCTTCACTGCTTTTCATTCAATGAAGTTAAATTCATCTTTGTCTACAATGTCCAACATTTATAGAAAGCTAACAGAAGAAGAGACATGAAGACAAACCCCACAGGATCAGTGAAATGAATTTATCCTTGATGGCTTTATGCCTACATCTTCAGACTGTCACTAATGGGACAATTACACTCTAATGACCTTCCACTTAGTGGGAGCCAAAAATATGATTCAGTTTTGTATAAATTAAAACAAATGAAATGGCTTTCAGTTTAGCACTGTTGACATCTCTCTTCATAAAACCATTTTCAGAGAAAAATTTGAGGATTCT
>NW_006289416.1:12943715-12949753 GCF_000327345.1 Myotis davidii | reverse complement strand
TATATTCAAACTTAATGTATCATCTGTTGAATTGCAAAAGTCATAAGTTCCAAGGAGAAAAATCCATGCAAGACTCACTTTAGAAAAATGTTAATTATATTATAAAGAGGAGGATTATACGATTACTTTTCTGTTACTAATTGGCAGTTTATATTGGAAGACAGACTTATTTAATTACAAATATTTTCTCTTTTAAAAATAAAATACCTTTATGTTTGTATTTTGACCTTAAGTGGTAAATATTTATGTTAGGTTTTTACAACCTAGACACCTAGATATTACTAGTCACATATTTTTTAAAAATATGTTTTTTGTTGATTTCAGAGAGAGGATGGGAGAGGGAGAGATAGGAACATCAATCATCTGTCTCCTGCACGCCCCCCTACAGGGGATCCAACCCGCAACCTCCTGGTGCATGGGAGCATGCTCAATCACTGAGCACACTGGCCAGACAACCATAATCTTATAATCTTAATAAGAAATGACAGTTTGAGGAATTCCAGAAAGAGATTATCATTTTGATGAAACTTCCAGGAAGAGAAAAGCCTCTCAGTGATTCATAAGTAACAAGAGGAAAAGCTTTCAATATTTACTGAGTTTCACTGGGTTTCTTAGATTTGAGGCTCATCTCTCTTTTCACAGCTTCTCAACAGCCCTCTTTTTTTCCCCTGGACTTGTCCTTCTCTGAGTGCTATTCACAGCTCACATTGCCTTGGAGTCTCAGATTTTTGTTTCACATTCTTGTGTCAAGAGAATTGTAGACATAGAAGAGAAATTTACCAACAATTTGTCTGGATATCTGCCTAAGACTATACAGACTATACTATACTATACTATACTATACTATACTATACTATACTATACTATACCATACTACTGTCTGTTAAGCTTAATTATGGGATGGACACACTTTCAGTAAAAATGTTTAGCTTTACAATAAAGCCTTTTTTCTGCTAATAAATGTAGTTTTTAAAAAAAGACAGAATGCAAGTTGCTCAGTAAAAATGTCACCAACTTTTAAACAATTAATATGTTCTCTATGTTTTTGTTCACGCATGTAGGCTACAAAGCCAAGTCATCATCATCTTTAGCCTTTAGATTAAAGAAAGATAGATAATATCAATGGATATTCTGCAGTATAATCGTGTTGAATACATTTTTCCAAAATTCCACATCAGTCACATAATTTCATTGTGTTGTTCTTCCTTTAGTTACCTATGGATGTGCTATTTCAAATAGATATAAAAGAGGTGAACATGACGTCACCCTATGAAATTATTCTGATAAGTAGGACTAGCAGCAGTAGTTATTACAATGTCTAGTTAACATGAAGTAACAGCAGTTGACATGCTTTTCTCATAAGTAATTTGATTTCAGAAAGTGTAGTTATAAAAAAGCAACAATGTGTAGGTATTTACTTAATTTTTTTGACTTTTAAAAATTATATGAAAACCAAAACTAAAATAGAAAATAAAAATAAAGCATGTATATTAATAAGCTAAGGAATATATGCAACATTAAAACTTAAAGAGATTTTAAAAATATAATTATTTAAAGAAATTACTAATGACATTGAAATAACAGTATCTCACAAAAAATTACATAATTGATTTCAGAATTAAATTATTTTATGAATCAAATTGAATCATGCCATACTTACTACCATTCAGTAAATAGATATTAATCTTCTGATGGTTGTTATACACATATTTCCATATATTTAGAAATACCATTTCTGTATAACTTTATTGAACAATATACAACATGCTGTCTTTACCTGGAGAAAAATGGTTACTATTTGTGCAATTATTTTTTCTGGTTTCTAAATAATTTTCAAAACTACTACTGAAGCCTTGATTTCAACTTATTTTGTATGTATCATCCTCCTATAAAAATATATTTACATAAAAGTGCATGTGAATATATACTGAGATTTTCTGAAGTAAAGTATACTGGTAGGCAATATCAAATTAACTCTATTTGGGAAATCATTACACTATTTAAATAAGGAATTTTGATGTTTGAAAATTTTAGATATGACTTTATGATAAATTTTATTATGTGAATTTAAATATATATGATATTTAATTAACTGTATTCTGAGTTTGAGATCAGAGTTCACAAGAATGAAAGTAGAGAGGAAGATTCAGAAAATTATTTAATTAAAAACTGATTTTTTCCCCTTTCTGTTAGACCTTATTCTTTTACTAAGTAACATAATCAAGAATTAACTTATACTTTATTTTATATACTCTACACTTCACCTAATCAAAATAAAAGTCCAATCCTGGCTGATGTGGCTCAGTTGGTATCGTTCCTTGCACTGAAAGGTTGCTGGTTCCATCCCTGGTCAGGGCACATGCCTGTGTTTCAGGCTTGATTTCCTGTAGGGGACGTGCAAGAGGCAGCTGATTGATGTTTACTCTTACATTGATCTTTCTCTTTCCCCCTCTCCCTTCCTTTCTCTCTCTAAAAAAATTTTTTAAAAAAATCAAAAATTTTTTTAGCAGGGCACATGCCTGTGTTTCAGGCTTGATTTCCCGTAGGGGAGAGGCAGCTGATTGATGTTTACTCTTACATTGGTCTTTCTCTTTCCCCCTCTCCCTTCCTCTCTCTCTCTCAAAAAATTTTTTTTTTAATCAATTTTTTTTTAAAAGTCCAGGAAATACATGACATAGGCTTTATACTGACATGATATATGAATTTGGTAAGGAGAGATTCTAACCTTGAGATGATTACACTGACAAAAATCTTTCTGAAAGATGTTATTTGCATCTTGTATTGATGCTTCTAAGACTTAAATGGAAGGGTACTATAGCACATTGTCTACTAAATGGGGAGAGTTTAACCAAAAGCTAATGCAATGTCATTTTCATTGCAAAGTAATGGCGGTTTGAATACTAACTCCTGAGTTCACTGAAAATGTTAACAGAAATTAAGATTTTTTAAAATCAACATGTTTTAAATCAATATTATGTGGTAAAATAGGTATTTAAAATCTATGTAGATCTGTTTTTAATAATACTTGAAACTGAGATGAGTTTCTGGAGGGCTATTTTATTATTGAGAGCATACTTAATAACCTCTATTAGAAAAGCCTGCTGCCTGGGAGGCATTATCACTATGTCTCATTTACTGCTATCTGTTTTAATTATAATTTGGAGAAACCTAATCAAGCGTTTGCCTAACAAAACAAACCACTTAGACCAGACTCCATTTCTCCCTCTGAACAATTCGCTGTCCTTCCAGAAGCTGCAAATAGATCTTTAATCCTTAAATAGAGTTTATGCAGGAAGGTCAATCTTTATCGACCTAGCCTGATCCTTCAGCCAGTCCTCTTATTTACCAAATAGTCTCCCTAAATTAGTGGAGATGGGGCTTAAACATTCTTTGAACTATCCGTAGTCAGTGTTTTTAAGTGAAATAAAGTCTGGGTAGTATGTTACAGGGAAAAATCAATTTGGTTTAATTGTATTTTACTTTCCTTACATTAATTGGATCTAATCAAGAAATTTTGTTTTGCAGACATTTTTCAGACCATAGTCAATAAGGATCCAACTACCTTGGACTTAAATACAAAATCTGTATGATATTTTTTTTCCCCCCAGAGTGAGATTATGGTCAAAATCAATCTAAAAAGTCTATTTTTTATTAACACCTTTTTTTTTCTCTGAATACAGTTTTGTTCCCTTTAGGCCCAATTTCAACTAGTATTTAGTTTGGGATTGGCTTTCTTACATGTCTAGGTTGGTTTTGCTGTAATGAATACAGGAATGAAGCTTTAGAAACAATATTTGACTTATGCCATTACATTAAGATGTGATGAAGAGGACCCTTTGTGGATTTCATGATAATTTCTCATTCTGCCATTACTGCTGGAACTCACTGTGACCCATGGGTCAAACATAAATGCTCGGTGTACTCTATTGTTAGTGTTCAGCAGCTTACTTAAGGGAATATTTTTTTATTTCGCAAATTGTATCCCAGGACAGAAAGCCCATAGCCGGTCCTGGATCCGGAGATTTCAGTAAGCTCTAAGGGTAGCTGTCTGATGTGGAGCCTCACCTCTGTGTGTCTAATCAAAGAATGACTCACAGCGACAGCCTGGAAGTTGCAGAGGTCGCTTCATTTGGGAAATGATGAAATATTCCACCCTGACTCATTTGGGTCATAATAGAATTCTCCTTTTCCATGTAATTGGAGAGCTTCAGAATAGCCCAAGGGGTCCATTGCATCTACAGAGTACAAAACTACTTTATACCTGAGGATCTTGTCCCCAGTACTGCAGTGGTATTTGGGATTCCCACGACACAGAAAACACTGGAAACAAGTTGTTCATGAGTAAACCTTTGACCAAGTTGATGAAAGTGTGGTATGAATAAGAATTTGTTACTAAAAGCCTACTAATAATGATGTGAAACTGAAGAAAGAGAATATTTTTCTGAAAACTCACAGGGCATGGTTTCAAGAGGAGCTGAAGGTGAAATATTCTGTTAAAGATGAAATAAAACAGAGAACAAAGATGAGCCATCAGATCAAAAAAAAAAGAGAAGCAAAGGAGGACATTTCCTTGTCTCCACATTCAACATAACTGACACAAATAAAAGTGTGGGTGTTAGGAATTCTATTTCCAAGTTTAATTTGCTATCTAACATGTTCTGTGTACGTGAATCAAATCTTTCCATGTACCATACAACAAAAGTTCATGCTAATTCAAGGAAAGAACAGTATATTTCAGGAAGTGTGATATGCCTGGTTGGTGTGGCTTAATGGTTGGGCACTGACCTATGAACAAGGAGGTCACAGTGTGATTCCAGGTCAGGGCACATGCCTGGGTTGCAGGCTTGATCTCCAGTAGGGGGAATGTAGGAGGCAGCCAATCAATGGTTCTCTCACATCATTGATGTCTGTATCTCTTTCTCCTTCTTCCTGCCTCTCTGAAACCAATAAAAAAAAATATTCCTTAAAAAAGTATAATGTGTCAAATCTTATGTGTAAATTGTGGTTAACATGAGGGTTACTGAGAGCAGGGATATCTGAAAAGAGATTTAAAGGATAGTCTTCAATAAAACTTTTATAAGTTTTGAAAATTCTGTTGTAATGTTTAGTGGACAGAGACTATTTTTTATGTTCATTTTCCTGCAACCGTCATTTACCATAAGAAAAGGAAGCGGTCACTGATTTAGCCCACTAGAAAAAGTTGAGCAGCATTGTATGAAGAACAAGTCAGAGACAGGAATCTGGTGTGTGTCACCAGTTCTCAGAATGATCCAGAAATGGTGACATAGACCTCTAAGGTGGTGTATGGTGGGGCTGACTTTGAAGGATTGGTTGAATGTATAAGAAATAGATAAAAATATAAAGGACATAAAAAATCACTCAAACTCCCCACACAATAAGCTCCACTAAAGCATACAACGATAGCTATTTGACCCTCCTGGAGATTTCAGAATTGTCTTGTAGATAAATGAGAGCCATAAGGATCAAAATTCAGAGACAAGAATCACAGAAAAGAACCAGGCAGAGACAAAATACTGAAACAGATTTCTGCAATGTAGAGTTCAGTTCGAAGTCAGCACACTGAATGATGAGCCTCTTCATTCCTGATGCTTCCTTTGGTTCCAGCATCTCCAGCCGCAATATTGGACTATCCTCCCTGTGGGAACGACCAGCCTGAGAGAAAAACCCACCAGCAACTGAGGATTCGGGGTCCTCCAATGAACTGGTCAAGCCCATCCCCTAAACAAGGATTGAAAAAACACCCAGGAGAAAATACATTATTTTAAAATTGTAAGAGACCCGAGAAAAAAGAGAAATCTTAAAAGCTTCTACATCAAAATACAGGCCATCACAAATGATTGTGAATTAGGTGCTTCACTACTCTGCAATAACACCATGGAAGCATGGAGGACATGGGAGCAATTTATTCATCTTCGAAGGAACAAATGTTTCATTTTCTCGTTTTATACCCAAATCACTATTTATATGTCAGAATAGAATAGAGCCATTTTTAAGCTGAGATGTTCTAAGAAATCACC
>NW_006289416.1:12942566-12943628 GCF_000327345.1 Myotis davidii | reverse complement strand
AATGTTCTGGATTGTCTTGCCCATGGAAAGATGCTACGTCTCCCTGCACATGGAGGGTTTGTCATGTGACCTGCTCATGGCATGTGAGCAAAAGAGAAGTGTATCACTTCTACCGGAAGTGTTTTGAGCTTCTTTCAGTGCAATCTATTTGTGTTAAAGTTTAATTGGGATAAAACATGCAACTTCTGCTCTTAAATAACTTCCATTACTGTAAAAATGATCAGGATTGCTTTATTAAATCAAAACATTTTATAAACTTCTATAATTCTGTAGCAAAAGCGTTTTTAGGAGGCATTAAGGATATGGAAGGCAATTAGCCTAAGTGGAGATTTTAGTATTATTTTGACTTAGCCCTTCTTCTGCCTCCACTTTGCCCTCTTTGAAACCAGGGATTAATGGAGAGGCGTTCTATTTTACTTCCGCTTCACAAAGAAAATTCAGTTATAGAGTCTTATTAAATTGTAGGGGTCCTTTTGAAATATAATTCTTGATTCAAATAAGGACTAATTTTATTTTAGGTTATTTTGGATATTCACATGAACGCCAGAAGTAGATACCTTTTCATTTGTTATGCTGGGCCTATTTTCTGACTCAGAGAACAGTTCTTTTATAATGAGCCAAACTTTGATACTGGTTGTAGGCAGCTAAAAATTAAACTGTATTTTGATTCTTACTAATAACACATTTAATTGCACATCAAATAAGTTCTTTTACTTATATTTTATTTTTAGATGTAAAGTAGTTATCATTTCTTTTGATTTTTCTTTCCTTAAGTGGAAAACTGAGATACCTATTCATGACTAAAAAAATAATACCTAAATCGTAAGAGGGTAATTATAAGATAGAGGAGGGGAAATCAGAGTGTAATTATAGTATTTTACTGAGAAGAATGTTGGCATTCAGATGAGAAGTTTCCTAAACTTCTAAGGCTTTTCCATGAGATTTTTTATGTCCCTTCCCATTCAATTTTATCAAGACCTTTTTGTAAAGCATTATAGCTTTTCCTTTTCCCTACCTTCCCCTAATTTACCACCCCCCTTACACTCTCATCCCCACATCCAA
>NW_006289416.1:12938083-12939036 GCF_000327345.1 Myotis davidii | reverse complement strand
CACACTGAATGATGAGCCTCTTCATTCCTGATGCTTCCTTTGGTTCCAGCATCTCCAGCCACAATATTGGACTATCCTCCCCGTGGAAATGACCAGCCTGAGAGAAAAACCCACCAGCAACTGAGGATTCGGGGTCCTCCAATGAACTGGTCAAGCCCATCCCCTAAACAAGGATTGAAAAAACACCCAGGAGAAAATACATTATTTTAAAATTGTAAGAGACCCGAGAAAAAAGAGAAATCTTAAAAGCTTCTACATCAAAATACAGGCCATCACAAATGATTGTGAATTAGGTGCTTCACTACTCTGCAATAACACCATTGGAAGCATGAGGACATGGGAGCAATTTATTCATCTTCGAAGGAACAAATGTTTCATTTTTTCGTTTTATACCCAAATCACTATTTATATGTCAGAATAGAATAGAGCCATTTTTAAGCTGAGATGTTCTAAGAAATAACCTCTTATGCTCACACCATCTGAAAGCCAATGGGAGTTAAGTTAGGTGTGGCAGAATTGAATGAAAGAATACATAAGAAGGAATAAGACATAATGTTCTGGATTGTCTTGCCCATGGAAAGATGCTACGTCTCCCTGCACATGGAGGGTTTGTCATGTGACCTGCTCGTGGCATGTGGGCGAAAGACAAGTGTATCACTTCTACCGGAAGTGTTTTAAGCTACTTGCAGTGCAATCTATATGTGTTAAAGTTTAATTGGGATAAAACATGCAACTTCTGCTCTTAAATAACCTTCACTACTGTAAAAATGATCAGGATTGCTTTATCCAATCAAAACATTTTATAAACTTCTATAATTCTGTAGCAAAAGCGTTTTTAGGAGGCATTAAGGATATGGAAGGCAATTAGCCTAAGTGGAGATTTTAGTATTATTTTGACTTAGCCCTTCTTCTGCCTCCACTTTGCCCTCTTTGAAACCAGGGATTAATGGAGA
>NW_006289416.1:12936687-12937782 GCF_000327345.1 Myotis davidii | reverse complement strand
TGTGATTTTTCTTTCCTTAAGTGGAAAACTGAGATACCTATTCATGACTAAAAAATAATACCTAAACTGTAAGAGGGTAATTATAAGATAGAGGAGGGGAAATCAGAGTGTAATTATAGTATTTTACTGAGAAGAATGTTGGCATTCAGATGAGAAGTTTCCTAAACTTCTAAGGCTTTTCCATGAGATTTTTTATGTCCCTTCCCATTCAATTTTATCAAGACCTTTTTGTAAAGCATTATAGCTTTTCCTTTTCCCTACCTTCCCCTAATTTACCACCCCCCTTACACTGACATCCTCAAATACAAACCATTTGGATGCCAATCATTTTAAAATATTTTAATTAAAACATTTTGATTTCAGCTTTAAAAATTCCTAAGTATTATATTCAGACATTTGTCTGTAGAGATCTTAAATTCCCAAGAGATTTTTAAATAAAGATATTTTAAATTCACTAGATAACATTGGAAATAATTTTTAAATGTCAATTTTAAAATGCTTGATTTATTTGTCTTTCTAGAACTGACCCTTTATGCAATTTTGTTAGCAATATTTAATAAGTAATGATATCCTGAGTATGATGTGTGAAGAGAAAGTTTGGAGACTGCCTCTTCCCACATTTTAATGGGGGTGGATTTTAACATGTTTGCTATACTCAAAAGCAGCAAACAAGTTTTCCCACTTCAAATGTTCTTCCTTATAAACATGTTTTCTTAGAGTAAAGCTATAAATATTTTTCTTCTCAAGCACATGCCAATTAGAATTAGTTAAATATCACTATATACTAAAGTTGTAAATATGTTTGGACAGTATTGAAATATTATAGAATGTATTGGTAAGGAATGGTATGAACTGAAAACCACTTAAAAACCTATCAAATTTATAGCTGGAAATAACACATTTACGTGCATACATGCAACAGATACAAGTATACATACATGTGTGACACATCAGAATACGGTTGATGCAACTGTGAACCAATAAAATATGAGGTATATGTTCAAGAATGTTTAGTATATGTGCTGCTGAAGCGAGCACATATGTTCAAGAATGTTTATAAGACATTTGGCATGATATAACAGGAAAGAAATTTTA
>NW_006289416.1:12934413-12936237 GCF_000327345.1 Myotis davidii | reverse complement strand
TATATCTATATCTGTGATTATATGAGCAAAGTGGGTATCAAACTGTGTAATCAATAAAACAATGAAACTAAAACTTTTACCGCTACAAAACATGCTAGTCAGTTTTTCCCCACCTAACTATCTTCCTAGAGATTGTATGACTTTGCCACAATTCTAACTTACAACCTCTTGAAAATAAAACACACAAAAAAATAGGTGCATAACTTTTTACCTAGAAACTGCTTAGCTTATTTAATTTGCAACATCTCATTTCTGTTCACATCCCTGCATTTCGTGGCATTGTTTAGGCTACTAAGTATATGCCATGAGTCCCACCTGGTTTGGCTCATTGGATGAGGGTCAGCCTGCAGACTGAAGGGTCCCCAGTTCCATTCTGGTCCTGGGTTGAGGGCTCAATCCCCAGTAGGGGGCATGCAGGAGGCAGTCGATCAATGATTCTCTCTCATCATTGATGTTTCTGTCTACTTCTCCCTTCCTCTCTGAAATAAAAATATATTTTATATATATGTGTATATAAATATACATATGTCACAAAAGTGAAAAAATATTATGAAAGTTAATTCCTTTACCTAGAGATAAGAACTGTACAAAGGAAATAAGAAAATGACCTTAATCAAACCAACATAAAATAAAAATATTTTATTTGAGTGGACTAAAAATTTTGAAGGTCAAAGAAAGTGATAAAGCCACAAATTACTTGAAGAGGTAATGGACTGAAAAGCAAGAGGCCGTGACCTGAAGCTGAAGCTAAGGAAAGATAGGACACCAAGGGAGTTCATGAAAAATGTCCTCAGGCCGAGGGTGATTAGTGTGTGGAACAACAAGCAATTAGAGAACATCATTATGAAATCTGAGCACTGCTCTTCATGTGGATGGATATTACTGGGCAGCGGAGTCTTTAATCCCCAACTCTCATGTGTAAGCAGAAAGGCCTAAGGAAGGGGCACTTACATTTAGAAATATAATACACTCTTCAAGTAAGTGAAGGAGTTAATCTTAAAATAAGAGGACATGTGAGTGTATTGTACACAAGAGTAACTATAGAATATTAAAGTATCATTGTGATCAATAACCACTTGGTGATAATAGCACTAATGCAGATCAAGTACATCTATAGTAGAGCTTAAACAAAGAATGTCATGAGGAATGCTGCATGACCTTGGCATCCAGAGCAACTCTAGCATCTCCCTATGAGATCTACATTTTCAACATTAATTTTCAATCTTGTAAATTCAGATGATTTGACTGTATTAAAATGAAATAAGTATTTCACACATTATTTTAAAGCAATATGTTAGCTTTAAGCACAGCTAAAATTTCCAGGAAAAAACACAGTCTTAGGAAACCAAATATAAGAGAAACTTTAAAGATCATTTGGAATTTAAAGCATTAAACCTGTGTCCAGTATAAGACTTCTCTAGGGGTTCTTGGGCAGCCATGATTGTAAAACATGATTAATAGATGTACCAAACATGTGGGTTTCTCATGACAGCAATTAAACCATTCTGCATAAGAAGGTCTTTGAAGGGGACTTTCTAAATTATAAAATTCTGAGCTTCTCTCCTCATATTCCCTATTGCTATGTAAAGATCCAAATGTTGGACAGTGAAGAAGCTAATAGGGAAAATAATGTTTGATTTGAAAAATGGTGCTGGAGGATATCCTGGACCACCAGAAAGAGGAGCAGGTGAGTCCTTGAGCAAATTATACTGAAACATCACTGGAGACAAAACAAAAAACTGAAGCTGTCCTACTTCAGTCACATCCTGAGAAGGCAGGGTTCTCTGGGAAAGGCAATAATGCCAGGAAAAACAGAAGTCAGCA
>NW_006289416.1:12932681-12933410 GCF_000327345.1 Myotis davidii | reverse complement strand
TGCAGAGAGAACATACAAACTACTACAAATAGAATAGTTGAAATGGAGGAAGGGGGGTGGTGCCTGGGATCATAACCTGAGCTAATAGAAAGACAGCATCATATCATTTTAATGAAGAGAATACTCCTTTCATGCTAAATAATCGCTCTGACCTAGACATACAGGAAAGATTTCCAAACTATGGGAAATAAGTCTATTAGATTCAACTCTTCTAATAAAATGTTTCTTCAAAAATTACTTTTACCAAATGTATGCTCGTGAATTTAATGCATATTTACTATGATCCAGGTTCTCAGCTGAGCACGGGAAATTTTAAGGAGCATTTGGAATTTAAAGCATTAACCGTGTGTCAGGCATAAGCCTTCTCTAGGGGTTCTTGGGATTATCCTCACTGATAATCACAAGGGAGTAATGATGAATGTCCATAAGTAGGCTGACTGGGTTTTAAATAGTGGCAATTGCTGACAGAAAGGACAACCAGTGACCATTAAATTATTATTGATCTTGTTTATTTATGGTTTTATTACTAATTTGTTGGAAGGGTTGGTCAATTTAGTTTAAAATTGGTGGACTCCATTTTCTAAATTGCATTTTATTTTATTTTGTCCAACACCATTTATCCCCTCTATGCCCTCTTCCACTTCCACTCCACCCCCTTTCACCCTAGAAATCACTACACTGTTGTCCATGCCCATACATTCTCTCTCTCTCTCTTTTTTTCCTCCCCAC
>NW_006289416.1:12930959-12931318 GCF_000327345.1 Myotis davidii | reverse complement strand
GTTGGGGAGAGGGGCTATTGGCACCAGACTGTGGGGCATATGGAAAATTAGCTCCTGGCAAGAGAACTCTGGCTGCTAAGCACTAGGAGGGATTCCTCCTTATCTGCCTACAAATGCATTCACTCACAAATACACTCTCAGACACTCCCCCTACACACACACTCACTCTCTCACACACAACATACAACTCTTACACACAACAGTCACACACAAAACTCTCAGAATTAGAGTGGGAAGGGAGGGAATGGGGGAGACATTGAGATTCGACGCACTCACACACACACACACACACTCACTCTCTCTCACACACCACACTCTATCCTCTCTCACTTACACACATACTGTCACACACAACACTT
>NW_006289416.1:12923279-12930938 GCF_000327345.1 Myotis davidii | reverse complement strand
ATGAACACACACACAATAAATACTCACACACACACACACACACACACACACACACACACACACACCACTCTCTCTCCTTCTCATACACAACATACACTCTATCCTACCATACTCACACAACAAACTCTCACACAAACAAGCACTCACACACAACACTCTCACACACACAGCATACACTCTCACCTACATGACACACCCTTGTACAAACACACTCATACACACACTCACAACACATTCTCTCTCTCTTTTTCTCTCTTACCCACCCACCTCCACACACACTAACACACACTTAGAGTTGTTGAGTCCTGTCTGGCCACCTCAGGAATGTCTCTCACCCTCCTCCTAATCACCCAAGTTCAGACCACATGCGTTCTACTTATTCCACTGGCAGATCATCCAGATCTAACAAGCTCCTGCTGCCAGCCTCACCCATCCAGGTTGAGTCCAAGTTTAATCATTTAATCCCTGTGAGGGCCAATTAATATTAATCCCACACCCAGCCTGTTCCCATCGCTAAGCACTAGCAGCCTGGCCCAGGTCATGGCTGGTGCAGAGGAGCTCAAACTCTCAGGGAAGAAAACCGCACAGAGCACATGCCTCCTAATCGTCAGCCAGGAATCTGAATCAGGAAATTCCAAGCAATGGGCAGTTACTGAGCATCAGTCTTCCAGCCACTGGGTTAGACAAGTCAAAACAATAGGTTAGGAGGCAGACAGAAAAAAATGAATCTTAGAGAATGACAAGTACTACATAAAGACCAAATATGTGGGGAGCTGGGAATCCTATATAATAAAGCCCTAATATGCAAATCAACAAACAGTGGAATGACCTGCACAAGGACCCATCGCTATGATGCACACTGACCACCAGGGGGCAGATGCTCAATACAAGAGCTGCCCCCAGCCCACAGGCCCCAGGCCAGCCAAGGTGGGTCCCTGCCGGTCACCCCACAGATCGGCCCTGATCTCTGGCCAGGCCTAGGGACCCTACCTCTGCACGAATTTCATGCACCAGACCTCTAGTTATTTATAAAAGAGAAACTAATGTGGAGCACAATCATAGCCTTTGGGTGTGATAACTCCACATGGGTGAGTCAGAGTGGATATTTTGTGATGCTTATGTAGGAGCAGAAAAATAAATTTCCTTCCATCTTCTAAGTTCTTCTAGCTGGACTGATTGAAACAGTTTAATGGAAGTAAACCTGACTGGAAGAAAAACATTACTGAAAGTATTTAAGTAAAATCAAAGGAATTGTATACCAGTGTTAGGATTGGAGTCTGTTTTTAAAAAGGCTTTATATTAAAGTGACTAAGAGTGTAGGTTTTAGAGTCAGATAGACCTTGGATCAAATGCCAAACTTACTACATATTAGCTCTCTCATCTTGGGAAATTTACTAATCTCTCTAAGCTTCAGTTCAATCATCTGTGTGGTACAGATAACAATGTATCCTTGAGGAGTTGTTTGGATGGCTAAATAAGGTGAGATACCCAGAGAGTTTAAAGTAGTGTTTGGCATGTGGGAAATTTTTATTCTATCCCTTTTAATATTAGTATTATGACTACACATAAATCTGTGGATTATCTGAATTTTAAACCCTCATTATTATTTGTAATTTATAGCTACATACTTAATATTTGCTAAAGATAACATTAAAGCATAAAACTTTAGTAGGACTACTGTACAATATTAGAAAGAGATTGTCCCAAAGAAGAAAAATCATAAAAACCTAAAACATTGTGTTATATGTTTCTAAAAATTTTTGTCCCAAGATCTGTGATTGTTAAGTAATGATTAAATGAACAATTCTTTATATCTCTTATATATTACAAAGAAGAACTGACATTGGAAAATGTCAAGTGCAATTAAAGTATAAACCCATAAGACCTAGACAAAGGTAAATTTGATATATGAATGAAACTAAGTGATATGGAAGAAATATTATCACCATTTGTACCATAAAGTGCATTCAATTTAAGGTTATAAATTTACAAGGAAAGCATGACTATTGTGGATTCCTCAAACAAGTCTGTAAATCATCAGCATACCTTGTAAACATTGAGAGTAATGTCAACCTGAAGTTATTTAGTGAATACGAACCTTTCACTGTCCTATAACCATGGCTGTATCACTCAGGATTTCATTAGAGAAGCAGAGTCGCTAAGAAAAGGGACCTATCAAATGATTAGAGCTTATGCATTTGTGAAAACTAGTTATACAGTCTATGTTGGCCTGTAATTCTGCATCTGATGCTGGGGATTGATGTCAACATTTTTTTCAAGTGGGAGGCCTTCATTATACATCCCTATTCCCCTCAAAGTAATTTTTCATGCTAATTGATTTGTCTCTAGGTGATTATATATACATTTAATCAAGATCTGGTATTTCCTGACAATAAAGTTTCTTTCCTTGTAATATCTACGCAGCGATCCATCCCACCCTTTCAGTGGCTGATAATTTTATGTCGTCTGTCTAAATCAGTAATGCTTCTCTATTAGATTGTTAATTTTAAAATATTATTTTCTATAAAAATAGCCTGCTGTTGTATTTAGATTCAGGAGGTTCATAAGCAAATAGTGTCTTTTTTTGTTTGTTTGTTTTAATTTGACAACTTTTTTTGTTTGGTTGTGTATCTTCTCTATTTTGCCAAATGACAGTCTTAATAATCTTCCTTCCAAAATGTCTTTCAAATCTAATATTTAACTAGTCCGGAACAATTAATCTTTTTTCAAATTTCAGAGACAAATCCCAAATTTCAATTTTTTTTTTATTCCCTATGGCAATATTTTCCACTAAAAACATGTCAAGCGATTCTCAGTACATCCAAATACCTCAGTTGCTAAGCAACTGCTAATGAATTTTCCACCAAAAAAGCTTCAGACCCGGTCTCTGAGATATCAAATACTTGCACAGCCCTTGATGGCTTTGCAAATGTTCCTCTACTGTTGCATGAAATAGTTACTGCAATAATAAAAGGTCACTACTGGTAATAGCATACTGTTGAAAAAAAAAAAGGAAATAAATAGTATTTAGTTTGCTGGTCCTGATTCATGGTCTCATTTTTTTACCTTTTTTTTCTCAGAACATATAAACTATTTAATATTTACAAATGTGTTTAGTAAAAAATTAATATATGTAAATGACTTTGAATTTCTAAAAATCATGAGTAAAATTTTGATTTTCTATTATTTTTACTTAATAATTTAATGCAAATAATTTAAATGTAATGATTTTATGTTTACTGTAATTGCCATCATTAAAAATGAACAATATACCTAATTAAAGAAAACTTAGGAGAGATTCTGAATCATCCAGAAGCACTGTATGGGTTAGTTATTTCTCTGTAGTAGAGTATATATGCACAAATTCTGGAAATGGATAAAAGAACTTTCCATTGCTTTTGTTTTCTCATCAGTCGGGAGGGTAGTTGGGGTAGGTGTTGGATGTTAAAAAAGAGAAGTTATGAAATAGTTGGCTTGAAAGCTGAGGCAGGAATAGGTGATAGAAATGTAATATTGCTGGGCTTCTTTGAGAGCCCTCCTAATGCTGATATTCATGAATTAATTATGATTGCATGAGTTTTTCTCTCCAGCTCCATGTGCAGAAGTAGAGTAATACATTTTTGATTTTTCCTGGGTTATGTATCTGGAACTGGATGAATGTGAGGGGGAGAGAGCAGCCCTCGCTGAAGAAGGCTGCATGGGAAGTAGTGATTATCTTAAAGACCCAGGTGAAGAACAGCCAAGCATCTTTCTTTTTAAAAAAAAATATATTTTTATTGATTTCAGAGAGGAAGGGAGAAGGCGAGGGAAATAAAAACATCAATGATGAGAGAGAATCCTCGTTCGGCTGACTCCTGCACGCCCCCTACTGGAGGCTGAGCTTGCAACCGGGGTTGTGCTCTGAGCATGACCTCCTGGTTCACAGGTCATGTCCACCACTGAGCACTCTGGCCAAGCCAAACACCTTTCTTAACCTCTCATCTTTCTGTTGTTATCTGCACATCTCTTTCTTTTCCCTCACAGCAAAATTTCTCAAACAAGTTTTCTTTAGTCTTTTATTCATTTCCTCATCTTCTGTCATTCCTCTCCATAAAGAAATTTCACTATTTTTCATTCAGATAGTGTTTGTTACTCTGATAAGTTAACTAGAACTATCTGTCTTTTCACTAAAACATAACATCTATTTTCTCCCAGGTGAGAAAAGATAATCTCAGAGGTTAGTGTAAATCACCATGCAGAGTACTTGTAATTATAACACTACATGGAACAGGCTCAGGGACGGACTTATCAGTCTGAATAGACACCCCCATCACCATTACAGTAGATAAATAGTGGTCAGAATTCTTCAAGGGGCATCATTCTTTCTAAATTCCAAAGTAGAAGACGGGGTGAAATCTGACTGTGAATTTAAGATTTTATAGAAAAAATTAACTACATGGACTAAAAAATAAATAATTAGAAAGTATAGTTTTGGTTATCTATTTTGGACTAATGTCATTGTGCTACTGTTTCTGTTCTGATAGGCATGTGAAGAAATCTATGTTCTTCCTAATGTAGTTCTAACTTTACTAGCCTATGTTTGTTATATAAGCTGAAATGAAATATGGCTAAATTGAGATCTTCTCACTGATTTCACAGAAATACTTCCACTAAGTAACTTTGCTTTTCATAGCAGGGTAACTATTTGCATGTGTTCAATAAAAATCCGCCCTCTTTTTTTTTTTTTTTGTCCATTTCTAATTAAATGAATTGTACATCAAAAGCCATGTCATGATATATTTAAACAGAAACTTCATTTGCAAAGCTAACAATTATGCAACATTATTATAAATCTTTGTGGGACCAGTGTCTATAAGGCCCTCCCAGGAAACTTTTACAATGTCTCTTCTATGGCTTAAAGTTTTAGCAATAAGAAACGTTACTTTCTGGCATGGCAGAGACCTTAGAAAATATGGGGAATGCAAAGAGAAGACAATTCACCCTCAATAAAATTTCTATAGGCAAAATCTGTTGATGATGAATTTCTTGGTTTTTGATTCCTGAGCCTTGGAAGATACAAATAAATATTAAAAATGCAACCTTGGCATCCATTGGTAATGTCTAATGTGAAATTTTGGCATAATTCACTAAGTACTTGCATTAGGATTATATATTTAATATCATTGGGTTTATTCTCTGACAGCTTATCTGATTGGAATTAATGGTAGAGATCAGTGCCATGACTAGAATTCTCCTAACCAGATTAGTCTCTCTGAAGAGACCACATTCCAGAGAGAAAGAAAGACAACCATAAAGGACCCAATTCAAAAAAGACTCTGACATGATCTAGAAGCACATTTCACTAGAAATTTTGCCAAAAAGCATAGAAAAAGGGTGATGTAATCAGGGAATAGAAAATAAAATGGAATAAAACAAATAAATGGTAACATGCATAAAGGAAGGATTATGATTGGCAATAAATGAGAATTATCACTTTTTTATACCTGAAGAAAAATTAGACTGATTTAAATTGTAACTGGAACAGAACGAATCAAAGAGGCGAGAGATAAAGCTGAAGATTTGTGTAGAGGCCAGGTTACACAGAGTTTTGTAAGCTATGAGATACATTTTAAGCAGCTGATTTTTATTTCAAATTGATGACTTGATTTGCTGTGTGAACTGGATGGGAAGGGACAAAAGAGGTCAGAATGGGTCCATTGCAGCAGTCCGGGTGAAGGTGTGGGAGTGGGGAGAGATTGGAAATGAGGTGTTAGATTGGAGAATAGTGATTAGATTCAGGATAAATTTTAGAGTGAAATCACAAAACTTTCTAATGTACTGCAGTGGAGATGGAGACGTAATGAGAATTTGGGGAACAATAGATGAGTTCCATGTTGACTTTAGTAAGCAGCTTGGCTGGTGGTTCTACAAAGATCACAAAATGATAAAGATATGATGATAAGCAACATACCATTCATAACTATCTTTATTATTTCTTTGTATTTTCTTTTTATGTAATGCTGCTCCTCAAAACATTTTTGTCAGAGGAGATGGGCTAGGTGTTCTCAGGTGAGAAGGAGGCTTTAAGCTGTGATGTGTGGAGTGGACAAAACACAGTGGAGCACAATATGTGTTATACAGTTTATAATTTTAAATATTTAGATTGGATAAAAATTATGAATATATATAATGTATGCAAAGTTATATTGATATATTTGCAGAGATATTGACCTTTTAATTCCCTTGGCTGTTGTGATTCTGCTACACAAACACACACAAAATATGTTAGACCCACTCTCGCAAGATAAATAATTTGGACTAATTCAAAGGAGTACAACCTAATAGGTCTGAATTTCTGTGGTAGAAGCAGCAAAAAGTATTAAGTGAATCTATATTAGAAGTAAATAGGATCTGGAATATGTAAATCAGCCATTTATAAATAGAATGTCACAATCATTTAAGAGACGCAAAGATGGACCCACTAATAGGATATTGTTAAAATTGAATATCCATTTCTGATTAAATAAGAAGTCTTAATTTTCTATAAATAGGAAGATATATTCTCAACTTGCTGAAAATTATCTATCAGAAATTGCTGTAAACAAAATACTTAATGATATAATGTTAGAAGAAATTCCATTAAAGTCAAGAATAATTATGATACCCGCTATCACTATAATTATCCAACACACTAGTAGCATACTGGAATAAATCATCCTTCTAATCAACAAAACCCATGCAGGCAACAAAATAGGCAGAATTCATTATACAATACTGTCTGAAAACATTCAGGTTAAAGAAATACAGAGAGCTTCTTAAATAGATGGAATGAAGGGGCTTTCTGATTCATTCATAACAGGCTTACTTGAAACATGTATAGCACTTACTAGACATAGCTCTTATATTTTGGGGCATATATTAACACTTTTTAAACCATCTCATAAACCTTATGAAATTCTTACCATTGTTATCCCTGTTTCATAGATTAGTAAACTGAGATATGGAAATATTAATTAAACTGTCCAAGATTTAAAAAACTGATAAAGATATAAATACAGGCGATTTGCCTGGCACAAAAGCCTATACATATTAACCACTAAGCTTTCTCACTGGGTTGATATATTTGGTTTAACCCATTGTCCCATCATTAGCAACTCCTGGTACTACTGCTTAATCCTTTCATGCTTTTGAGACTACACTATGTTTTATGATTACCATAATGCAACATAAAAAAATCTCCCAAAATATCTCTTGCTATATTAGTGTATAAAGTATATCAATATAATAATGGTCAATCAATAAGAAAAATGTAGAAAACAATCTCCTGCAGATGTAGAATTTAAGACCTTTGTCTTTCAGCCTTCTTCAATATAAACTCTCTAATTATCCCACCTCCATTAGTTTATAGTATTTCTTGTTGATATTAAACTAAAGCAAATGGTCAGACTCAAGGAATCTGTATATTCTTTATATGATCACATTATAGTTTATAAATAATACTATTAAATTAGAATTATCATCAGGAAAATGATACTTCAGAATAGCAATGCCTTGAATATTGTGTCTTTTCTAATGGAGCAAATGATTACCTTTATCAGTGTGTATGGCCTGAAAAGTGATTATTGTTATATCTGAAAGGAATATTCATGCCCAAAACAAGCATTACAAATAATGAACTCT
>NW_006289416.1:12908535-12923159 GCF_000327345.1 Myotis davidii | reverse complement strand
AGAGCCTCCAGACCAGGGGTCCTCAAACTTTTTAAACAGGGGGCCAGTTCACTGTCCCTCAGACCATTGGAGGGCCGGACTATAGTTTTAAAAAAAAACTATGAACAAATTCCTATGCACACTGCACATATCTTATTTTGAAGTAAAAAAACAAAACGGGAACAAATACAATATTTAAAATGAAGAACAAGTAACGTTAAATCAACAAACTCACCAATATTTCAATGGGAACTATGGCCTGCTTTTGGCTAATGAGATGGTCAATGTCCGGTTCCATATTTGTCACTGCTAGTCGTAACAAGTGATGCATGTGTGCATCAGTTAGTCTAGATCTGGTTGGAGATTTCAGATGTTTCATTCTGAGACTGAGCGGAGGAGTCGGGAGACAGAGAGAAGGAGGGGAGTCAGAGAGTGAGGTGCACATTCCACACATGCGCACTGCGGGCCCTGGACTAGTTGGCTGCTAAGCAACAGGCAGTGGCGGCAAAAACACCCGGCGGGCCAGATAAATGTTTTTGGCGGGCCGCAGTTTGAGGACCCCTGGTATAAATGGTATCATTAAATAACATTAGATTACAGAGAAATAGTCTTCTAGGACCATATATATTGTGCCAATTGGATTCTCAATATGATTGGACCTGTGGCTCAGGTTCATATTCTTCTATGTACCTCTCATATCTGGGACACCTGGGCCATTAGTGCAGTGATGTTACTAAATTATTTTATGTGTTTTACTGTTGAAGACATTCAACGTCAAGTAGGGTAAACAACCAGGTTATGGAATAAAGCAACTAACCCTGATTTTAAAATAAATGTTTTTCTGACTTGAAGTCTGTACCTTTTCCACTGTACCACGATTGGCCTGTGTCTTATTCACATTCATTTTGACAGTTCTAGCATAATATCTAATACTTGTTGGAGCCTGATCCATTTAATTTATAAACTGCTATACCACTTGAATAAGAAGAACATTACTTTTAAGACAAAAATATTTATTTTTTATTTCTCACTGTGCAAGGACTAATTCAATTGATTAATCAATATTTCGCAGTGAATGACTGAGCTAACATTTTAGCCAAAGCTCAGCAGGACTTTCATCACATCCTCACAAATACTCCAAGGCTCACACATTTTTAGTCTGCTTTTATTGAGACTGCTTTCCATAAAAATAATCTAAACTCATTTTTAATCAAGTTAAAAACTCTTGCATTTATAATACTCCGATGGCTACTCAATTACAGTGTCAGAGGACAGATGTGAAACTGAACTATATTTAGAGAAATGGCACCACTCTGAAGTAAACGAGTTCAGGTGAGTAATTACATTCTAGCTCTAAGACTTAGAATTTCTAATACATCATCTGCCTCTCCAACAATGTGAAAAGAAGAGTTAGGTCTTGTGGCGTGTTAATTATAACCCTTAACAACTGACTGTAAACTCTCACTAGATACATATTATTTCATTATAAAGTGCACTCTGGAAACATGACGTTTTTAGGCAACTATAATGTGAGATTTGTTTGTAAAATATGTTCTCCCTAGATATAAATCTATAAAGAAATTATTTTAAAATACTGCATTTAGGCCCATATTGTCCACTATCCCTAGATAGGTACCTGTTAAGACACTAATGAAAATTTCAGTGATGTTGACTTCAAAACCCCTTCTATTCCCACTTATTAAATATTGGCATGCAATTCCTGTACATTATTTTCCATACAGTCCAATATGGACAGCTATACCTTCAGACTTTAGTTATTACAGAGCACAGCACCAATAATTCTTTTGACTGCTCAGAAGCCTTGCGTGGTTCTAACAAAATATGTCCGGGAAGGTGGGAGGTGGCATGAAAGCTGGTAGGTGCCTGGCTTTGCCAATTTTTCTCCTGGTGTTCAAGGCGCGCGAACGTCTGCCTCAATGTGATCTCTCCGGGGGTCTCTGTCAGACTCTGGCTCCGTAATCTGGCTTCTCTTTCGGAACAACCCAGGTGAGTTCTGATCTGTGTGTTACTTCTTGAAGACACTTCTAACTTTAGAATCAGATCTATGGCCACAGACAATAGTGTGGTGAAGGCCTGGGAGGAGTGGGTGCAGGGTGGAGGGGGTCAATGGGAAAAAAACAAAAGGGACATTTGTAATACTTTCAACAATAAAGATAAATTAACACACACACACCCACACACACACACACACACGGAAACTAGATCCAAGACAAGCTTCTATATTAACTCTCCAGGGCATTTCTCAAATAACATTTATTGGGTCGTTACTGTTTTATCTGACACTGTACTAAATATTTTAACTGCACTATTTCAATTAATACCCTCAACAGTCGATGAGGAAAATACAGTGATTATCCTTATTAGCAGAGGAAAAAAAAACAAGGTTCAAGGAGACTTGATCTAGAACATTTCATATGTGAAGGCTATGACCACTCAACTGTACTGTCTTCTTTGAGGAGGCTTATTTCTTTTTGGCAGGTTTATATCCCTTACTCACTGTTATATTTCACCTGGATTAAATTATACATGCAATTATAAGAGTTGCAATTTCATCATTCCATGATCTTTTATTTGTTTTAGATATAAAATGTTCAGAACTAGCGAACTAAGTCGTCTAGACTTGAGACTATAAAAGCTTTAAACATATAGACTGTTCATTTTATCATAGGAGCAATTAAGTGGGTTGAAAAAGTACAAAAATTATTTAGTCCTTTATCACAGATTAAGAGCATTATCCTTGTTGTACCAGTTTGACTAAAATGCAGCTGATAAGCTATTTAAATATGAAATGTGTTTTAGCTGATAAAATGCCAGTAAAACCAAAAAAGTTACCGAACTCCATGTAGAAGCCAGGTTAATTAGGAAATGATTCTCTGAGTACCATCTGACATATAGTGGAATTAGTGATTTTAACACTTACACATTGATACGATGCTAAGGGCCATGAAGAGGGAGAGTTTTTCTGATGACCGGAGAACAGCAGTGTTCTGGGCACGGGGATGTTGATGAGGTCAGGATCTCTTCTATGTTTGAATCATCTCCAAAACACCATTTAGAAGTAGATTTTATAATTGCTCAATACCTCACAAATCCTGAAATTTGGCATTTGACAGGTATTTTTATTTTTGTGCTAGAAACATTATCCTTATATGAAGCTAAATCTGTACCCATAAAAAAAGAACCATTGTGAGAATTGACTATTGGTAAGTATTTGAAAGTGCTTTGTAAATGTCAGTGCACTTTATCATGCTCACTTTTACTGAATTTAAATTAGGTATATAAATGCATATGCATGCATATCATGTATGGTTAAGTACCTACATGAATGTGTGGTTAAGTATTGTAAATAACCCTAATTTTTTAAAAAATAATATGAGACAAATACATATATATTCTATGTAAATGTATCCCTATAAATATTGTTCACTAACATGTAAAAAGAGTGCCTATGAACACTTCTTCTTCTTCACTCTTCATTCCAGTGTTATTTACTCTATTTTCTATATCACATCTTCCTTATTTTACTAGTCTATGCTCAAATATATTTCTATAATATATCACTCCAAACCTTACTAGTAGAATTCTTCTAAAGCTCCCATCTTAATTCTTGGCACTTCACTCCTTGCAGTAAGTCTTGCTCTTATGTCATTGGGAAACCTGAAAGATTCTAGGTTCCTTTGCTATGTTATGGGCTATATTTAACTTATGCAATGATTAAAATTATTCCCAATGAATTTTTACATTTCTTCATTTCATCTATAGGGCTATCATTATAGTCAAATGGTCTCAGAGCCTAATTTTTTTAAAGTACAGTCTTGAAAAGTCAAGGAATAACAATATCATAATTATAATAAAGGTTTGTCATACCAGCTTACTAGGAATTGAAGAAAAATCTGAAATTGCACCTGGTCACTAAGAAAACAATTCTTACTAGAAAAAAAAATAGAAATGAGTGAGTCACCTCTTGAAGTAATTACCCAAGTTTGTGCAAAACTCCATTCTATTCCCCAAGATATAAAAATATTGGATAGTAATGGGATATGAGTGATAAAATATTATCAAAACTATGATTAACTAAAACTTTTCCAAAAACTTAAACAAAAGTGACTTATTCTTATATGGATGAGTTCAAGTGAGAAAAAAATTAAGACAGATAATTTATTAGTATGGCAGAAACAATTAAGTGTTTGATCTCATACAATATGAAAAAAATAAAGTCAAAATGGATTAAAGACTTAGATATTAAACCTAACATCATAACTCCTAGAAGAAAACTTTGGGGAAATTTTTCATTACATTGGTCTGAGGAAGAAATTTTTGGATATGACACCAAAATCACAGACAATGAAACAAAGATAGATGTGTGGACTTGCATCAAATTAAAAAATTCCTGCACAGCAAAGGAAATGATCAATAGAGATAAAGATAACCTATGGAATGAGAGAAAATATTTGCAAATCAGATATATAAAAATGGGTTAATATCCAAAATATATAAGAAACTCATCAACTCAGTGCTAAAAATCAATAACCCAATTAGAAAAAAATGGGCAAAGAACCAGAATACATATTTCTCAAAAAAAAAAACATAAAAATAGCCAACAGATACATGAAAAGGTGCTCAACATCATTAATCACCAAGGGAATGAAAATCTAAACAACCATAAGATATGACCTCACACCTGTTAGACTGGCTATTATCAAAAAGATCCTGTATAATAAAAGCCTAATATGCTAAGTGTCCAGTCGTCCGGTGGGCTGTTCAACCAATCAAAGCGTAATATGCTAATGATATGCCAAGGCCGCTCAACCACTCACTATGATATGTACTGACCACGAGGGGGAAGATGCTCCGACTGGTAGGTGAGCTTGCTGCTGGGGTCTGGCCCATCAGGACTGAGTGAGATGGGCTGGACACACCCTGGAGTCCTCCTGCAATCCCTCCCCAGCCAGCCAACCTCCCATATCCCTCCCTGGCCTGATCATGCACCAGTGGGGTCACTCAGCCTGGCCTGCACCCTCTCGCAATCCAGGATCCCTTGGGGGATGTTGGAGAGCTGGTTTCAGCCCAATCCCGCAGGCCAGGCCAACGGACCCCACTGGTGCATGAATTCGTGCACCGGGCTTCTAGTAATAAATAAGCATTGGTGAGAATGTTGAGAAAAGAAAACCCATGTACTTTGTTGGTGGTAACATAAATTGGTACAGCCATCATGGAAAACAGTATGGAGGTTCCCCCAAAGTGTAAAATAGAACTACCATATGATCCAGCAATACCACTTCTCAGTATATAGCCAAAGGCAATGAACTCACTATCTCGATGAGATATCTGCACTCCCATATTTATACATGTTCATAATTCCCAATAGCCAATCATGGAAACAACATAAGTGCCCATGGATGCATGAATGACCTCCAGATGCAGATAAAAGGTGTGAGATTTGGAAGGGAGCAGTCCTTCAGTAAGTAGATTCTTTCATAAATCCATCTTGGAATAGGATTCACACTAAACTCTCTGATATTTCAATTTCCAAGAATCCTTCTGAGGGAACCAGGGAAGAAGAAGTCACTTGCCTACCAATGTGGTAAAAACAAAACAACACAAAAAACAACAACAAAAAAAACCCCTAAAAAACAACAGCAACCAGCAATTGAAAAACAGGATGGCAAATGTCTATTCCAGGAGAGCAAGGACTGTGCTTGTTTTGCCCAACATTCTTTTTTCATTTCCTTGCAGTGTTTTTGACACTTGGGGGACCCTCTATGCACGTGCAGTAAATGAACATTAATTATATGAGTAGAACTTTGTGTAGCAATCCACAGGCAAACAATGTTAACAGGAGAACTAATATTTAGCCTATTTAGAGATGCAAGATTTTAAATATATCAGAATAAACATGAGACTAACATAATTTTTATATTGGAAACCTAGGTATATCTCACTGGTTTTGTTACAGTTAATGCCATAAATATGGTAGCACATGGATCCATGAAGCCCTATCATGTGTAGAGTAAGGTCTTGACCATTAGCCTAGAATGCATGAACTCCGTGCCTTCTAACTATGAGATGCTTAGACCGTAAGTACTTCCAGGAGTAGGAACAGAACATGAGAGTCTATACTTTCTATATGGCAAAGTTATAGCTAAAATGCTTATCAAAACTTAATATGGATTTTATGTGGATACATATACATGCACACACTGTATAAACGTGCAATATGTATTTCAAAACCTGGAGAAACATGACTCTCCCTGTCAAATTGGTACTAGCCACATCCTATGTTAAGCAGAGATGAACTGACAAGAGGTACCTAAGAACGGATTTCAGCAATACTTGTAAGGCAGTTGAAGTCTATTTAATTTATGCTGCTTACATGTAAAAGGTAACCCATTGCCTGCTTCTCTGCAAAGATGATTCCAAAAAGGTCACTTCAAAGGAATAAAATTCATCAAACATCCCCCTCCTCACCTCTGTGCATAATACTGCATAAACCTTCAGTTTGGATGCCCTGCCCCCTTTTAAGAGAGCACCACTACAAACCATCTGTAACATGAAATCTCAAGATGGCCTGAAATTTTGCTTCATTTGGATGGTTTCAAATTTTACTGGCAATAACATGATCAAAATGAATGGTTTTAATTTTTTAGTATAAAGCAACCATTCCCCAAAGTCTGATTTTTCTCAGTGTGTATGTATATGTGTTTCTAGGTATCTTTATTGACAAAGCCAATCTCCATCTTCGAACCAAGAACACCATCATGAAATCAAATGTCTTCTCCTTTCAAAATTGGTGGGAAATTTCTAACAAATGCTAATTGCTGCAGGAGGCTTCAACAACTCTGCTACAGGTATCATTACTGATTTGGTAACAGTTAATCTTTTTGACATTTATATAAATGAGGGTCCAATGTGCTAAATTACTGTCCCAGCAAGAGGTGCAGTTCTGAAAGAACAAACATTCAGAATCTTGAGAATCAGTTAATCAGAAAAGGTAAATAATTAGAGATCAATTAATCTATTGTGTATTTACTTCCTTGACAAATTACAGGTATAAAATAGATATTTTGCATTCTAATTCAAGGATTGTAAAATATAAAGGATAAATAAAATTGCAGTGAGTTGACTCAACCCTGAGACTGCCTATAATTAGCTATGACTTCTTAACACATGTGGCTGACAACATCACAAAAATCCAACAAATATGAGAACCTGGAGTCACTATTTCCTTTGGGAAAGGAGATCTATATTATTTGCATTTTAGCTGATATTAAGAGTGTGGCTATATTTTCTGAGGTAGTTTAAACACTTCTTAGGTTTTTTGTACTCTTTAAGAATAAGCAAGTAGAGCCCAGCCAGCATGGCTCAGTGGTTGATCATCGACCTATGAACCAGGAGGTCACCGTTGGATTCCTGGTCAGGGCATAGGCCCCGGTTGCAGGCTCTATCCCCAGTAGGGGGCATGCAGGAGGCAGCTGATCCATGATTCTCTATCATCATTCATGTTTCTATCTTTCCCTCTCTCTTCCTCTCTGAAATCAATAAAACTATATTTTTTTTTAAAAAAAAGAAGAGCTTAAGAAGTTATATTTGTGAAACTGAAGATCACATTTCCTCTGGAATTCTTGGAACCAAGTTTCCCAACTTGTTTTGCATTTTGACTGCTGACCAAATACAAGTATTTTGTATTTGTGAGAGCCTCTTTCAGATTATATGAATCTGGTTGATATATTTGGGTATGTTGTACTGTATTGTACTGATCATTCAGAGAGTGCTTAAGTGAAATGGGCAGTTCTCACTAGGTTTTATAATAGAACCTTTCAATCTCATATCTTGTGCAAGAACATGCTTCCTTTGTATGTCATGGGGCTTTGGAAACCTGCTCTTCTGTGGTTGTCTTACAAACTAAAAGCAGACTTCTTGGCCATAGAATGAAGAATTGAAAGTTAATGTAGGGAATAACATCTACCCCAAGGCAGACTATCAGAATCTAGGACCATAGTGATAGAAATTATCCACTGCTATGTAATGATATAAGTGCCTTGTATGTGCAGTGAAATACCATTAGCCTACTGAATGACACACTAGTATTTGGCTTGAATGGAGTTCATCTCAATAGCTGAGCCATGGTGAGAATATTGGTTCTGATTCCTGGGACACTGTTCTTTTTCTTGGAGTACTGACACCAGTTAATCTTTTTACAGCCAAGCTCACTGACAGAGAAAAATTTTCCTGGTGCTTTTTGAAGCTAAAGGCAAAGTATTTCATGTGAACTTAGTTGATATTCCTTAAAACAGTGACCCAGAAATTGTGATGAAAGGATGTCAGCTTTTTTAATGTCAGAAAAGTCCCTTTGAGACAAAGCATGATATGTTTCTTCCATGACTAACGGTAGAACCTCAAGTGACATTGAAAAAGCAGTATTATGCTACTCGAAATAAGCCAGTCAGAGAAAGACAAGTATCACATGATTTTATCTATATGTGGAATCTAATGAACAAACAAACAAAAAAACCCTGATGAACAAAATAGATTCAGAGACCTGGAAGCATGGAACACACTGTCAAATCTTAGAGGGAAAGCAGGGGTGGATGGGTGGGTGGGTGGAAGGAGATCAACCAAAGAACTTGTATTCAACATGTATAACCCATAGACACAGATAATAGTGTGGTGAAGGTCTGGGGTAGCGGGCAGGGCAGGCTAGAAGGGGTCATTGGAGAAAAAAAGGACATATGTAATTCTTTCAACAATAACTATTTTTTTAAAAAATAAAAGAAAAAGAAAAATGACTATTCTGACTAAATAATATGTCTCTAACATTGAGTCTGTAATTATTTTTACAGTTTAAAAGGATGGTTTAAATATCAACAAAATGAAAGACTTTATGATGAAATTGCTTTAAATAATTAATTTTAAAAACTATGCTTTACTTTATTTTCAGTGCAAAAGCCCAGTTTACAAAGTAATAATAGATTACTTTCTAATTTAATATCATAACTGCTTTCTTTTTAACCATCGTGAACATCTTAATTAACTCTTTAATAGCAGTATTTGCAAAGGAGTTATTAAATTAATAGCATAATTAGGGGTTGTTTTATTTTTATACCACTTATTTCATCTATTCTTTGAACACATGAAGGTGATTAAAAATGTCTCTCACATTAATAGAAAAATTGGTTCACTCCCATGGTAGAATATTGTGGGAAATATACAATGCTTAGTACCTTCTTCTATATTTTTCTTTAAACTCCTTTGCCTCTTCAAGGACCACACCCAACTTCTTCCTTAGAAGGTAGGGTCTAGTGGATATCTCCCACCTCTGGTTTGAACACTCTTCCAATAGAGGCTCCTATCTTCACATGCTTTCTCCCCAAGGTTAGATTGATGGCCTTCTTCACACCCCATCACCTAACGTCCACATGCATATTCTTGAATGAAGGGAGCTCTTCAGTATTTCCATGTTGATTAAGTTTTACTGAAGAAAGACAACAAATCAGGTAGTCCCTCTCTAAACACAGAGCTAGCAAATTCACTGTAGCCTTGGGTTCCCACAAATCTTACTAAGTTTTTTAGACAACCTCCCTTCCTTTCTCCACAGGGTAGAATTAAAATGTATGAACTCTTTTCACATGTTCTCCACCTCACTGAAAATTACATCAATTGTGACTTGATTCTCCTCTCAACGGTTCTCAAAATGCACATTCATTTTCACCCACTCGTTACCTTTGCCCTCCTGATACGAAGGAATCCATGCCTCTCCTTTTTAGGTTCTAGAAGATTCGTCCTGGTTATTATCTACTTATAATTCATTCTCTTAATTATGCTTTAACCCAAATAAAAAGAAATTAAAACCCTCTTTTGTCATTTATTCTCCTTTGGCTCTTTCTCTAGCTCTCATGTCCACCTTTTTGCTATAATCTTGGACAAATGTTTCTGGGCATGGTTTTGCCATTTTGTTCCTTCTCTGTGCTCTGAAATTTCCTTAGTGTTAACCAAGGGTCCAAATAACAAGTAGAGCATAAAATCCTAGCTATTCTAGAATTATTAGTGATGGATGTTCTCAGAGTAAACAGGGAGGCGAGACTGCTAAAGTAGAGTAGCTGAGCAATTATTAATATTATTTGGAGCAATAAATTGAGAAACATGTCAGTGACTATTTAATGACTGCCTGTGTAGCCTCACAATGTAAATTACAATCTTCTTAAAAATCGACACTATGTTAGATTTATGTGTTCCTTTACTCAATAAATATAAAAGATTAGTCAATATTTTATAGTGGATGAAGGAATGGGTTTACATAAATGCACATATAAATACTGAGTCCCTAATTACAGTCCCCCACAGACTTCGGAGAAGCTCAGAATTGTCACTGTAAGAGCACACTTTTCTTATCAGCATATCTAGTTTAGAGGACTTTTGCTGGCACAAGGCGGGATCATATTTCAAATGCATTGTATCACCTAAGGAATGTTAATGGGAACTATATATTTTTAAATTCTTTTTAATGCATAAATAATTTTCTTCTTTCAAAATAGCCCTGAACTTTAGAAAAGTCAGATCTCATAATCTATACATGAAAGAACTGACACCTAAAAATGTTAAATAACATTGCAGGTGATATGAATCCTATGTTCTATTCAGGTACAAACCAGAATGTGGATTTTCAACTTTGACTATTGCTTTCCTTCTACCTCATCAATCAAACAGCTCCCTGCCACGTGGTTTACTTCTTCCAGCCAATATGCCCAGATTAGAAGCTTCAGAAGACAGGCTGAGAACATTTAAATAGCGAGGCAAAGGTGCAGCGATGAGGTAGCAGCAGGTGATGACAGTCAGCTGAAGCTACAGAAGATCAAGATGAGCAGGACTTAGAGAGAAGGAACATTACCAAGCTCTCCCCTGACTCATCCTCCAGAAAGCTGGCCAAAGGGGTCATTCTCATCCTACATGAAACGGGCAATACTGTGAAGACCTCAGATCCAGACCTGTGTTTCCAGGCAACCCAGGCAGCCAGGAAAATGCTGTTCCAGGGAAAGAATGCTCCTCTAAGGCTGGTTGTTGAAGCAGGGCTCATTTTCAGGCATGTGGGCTCCCTGAAGTCATTACTTCACCCCTTGCAGTGGGAGGCAGCCTGGACTCTGACCAACATCCCTGCAAAGACTTGAGAGCAGATCCGAGCCATTGTGGAAGGGAGGCACCAGCCAGCCCTTCATTGAGCTGCCTGTGTGGGAACAGGCAGCGTGGGCTTGGGGTAATACAGCAGGTGACAGCCCCCAGTTCAGTGACATCATTATCCTGAGCAAAGCCATCCCACTCATCTACTGGCCTTGGTTTCATCAACTAGCCTAGTTACGTTTCTGAGGACCTTGCCCACTCTATGTAGAAACAAGAACCTGTACCTTGAGAGAAAAAAAAACTTGAGGTAAATGCTGCTCATCCTCTTCTACCTCTTGAAGCATCATGGCATCTAGGTTCTCTGGACACCTGCCGGGCCCTCTCCTACCTCACAGATGGCTGCAGTGAGCGAATGGCCAAGTGGTTGACACGGGTATCTGGCCCAGACTGGACAAGCTCATGACTAGTATGGAACTCGATGTCTGACCTCCTTGCTCCACACTGTGGGGACATTTTCACTGGAATGGATCCCCAGACCCAAATGGCCATCAAAGTAGGCATGCTGAGCATGCTACCCCAGTCCTAAAGCGCCCCATGCCCTCCATCCAGAGATACAACCTGAGTCCTGAACCACATGGCCCCGGGGACCTGCCAGCACCTGATTGCTCCATTCCTTGGTGACTCTGCTTAAAAAAATGGAGAATTTAAAACCCAGAAAGAGGCTCTCTATATGGTGGCTAACTTCACAATGGAGTACTGTGGAGCAGTTGACCCACCGTGTCCACACTGGCGTCTTAGAGCCATCGGGGAATCTGATTACCATCCAAGACACCAAGATTGTTTTCCTCATCCTTGACCTCATCTCATAACTTCCAGAAGCTTTCTGAGAGGGAAAACCCATGTATAGCTCAAGAGAGGGGCAGTACCTGGCAGTTCCTCACTGGTTGAACTGAACCATTTGTCCTAACACTTTTGTTTAACAAAATCATATTTTCACATGAACTATGGAGTTACAGAATTTGTGATCCTGTATTCTTCATGACATGTGTGGTGTTTTTTTTTTCTCAAAAGACTTGGAGCAACTTTGAGATTCTATGAAAAGCCACTGAGCATTATGTAATAACTTAAAGACATGTTGTTCTTCTGTGTGCATTAGGTCATTTAACATATCCACAGATGCTCATTAAATAACTGTTGGTGAGATGAACTGTTGTTTTATATCTCATTCATAAGAGAAATCTTGTTAAATGACATTCTGGAAGTTATTGCTAAAAAAAATGAGAAGAAGAAGAATATCTGTCTTATCAAGCAAATGCGTATTTCATGTCTAAATATTTTTCTATGTAATCTATGAAATAGAAAAAATTTTAAATATACATACAATATGAAAGATCTAACATTGTCTGCAGGGTATTTTCTAAAACTTTAATAACTCAAAAGTTGGAATGTACTTTGCTAAATATTTTAACTTTCTACTAGGTAAATTTTGCATGAAGAGAAGATAAAAAGTGAATTATCGCTATTTTCAAAAGATAGAACCTGAAAGTAATTTAATGATTACCCCAGTCTTATGCCAGGACACCATTGACTGCTTCATTTTGATCCTTATATTAAAAACTAATCATGCCTATGTATTTTTATTAGAATATTTTCAATTAATTAGACATTAGATTAAACTTAGATTGAAAATTAGTTTAATGTCAGTTTAATAATAAAGGTAAGGATACATTTGTTTCTTCTGATCTTTCTCAATGAATTACTACATGAAGTAGGTTACTACTGGAGATTGCTTATGTTTCACCTTTGTTATGCTCCTAATTCACCCCTTATGAATATTCTTATCTCATGTAATAAACTTTACATTTTGGTGAGGTCATTGATAATTTTTTCTAAGCTACTGTAACTTAAATTTTGTTAGACATAGCATTCATGCATGAACAAGGAAATATGCAAAATTTGTCCATAGATTTTACATATCTTCTTTGATAAGTATATAAATTTACTAGAGAGCATATATATATATAGATGGGACAGAGTGAAGCCTGCCATAAGCCTGTTTATGCGGTTAAAACAGATACATGAAACCGATGCAGCAAGAAACCCCCTTATATGGTAGCAAGCATGCATATCACATATGAGGGGAGATATGCTTCCTCTCTCGCCTGGAACTTTGAAAGCAAATCCTCTGCTACACTCTTCTAAATGCTGAGTGGGTGCTTCTCTTTGCAATGTTTCTTTAGCCACAGAAATTAGAGCAGTTCTTCTGAAGGAACTGGAAAGGAATCAGGGAACTCTCTGCCCTGGTCCCCTGCATCTAGCTCATGCCTGCCCCACGCTGCTGCAGACTGACCGTTTCATTAGCACACCAGAGTGAAAGCAACTGAGCCAAGGGCAGCTGTCATGCTTGCCCATCCAGGACCACTGAGCATGTGCGGACCTGACTCAATTTAAGATTCCAAACCATATGTTATACTCAAGGCTTGTAACCTCCCCCAGCTGGATATAATGAATACATGTTTAATTCAACATAGATCACAGAGTCCTCAGAAGGATGCTAAGTTGTATAACTCCCAAGTCCGTATATTTTCCTTCTACAGTTTCCAAAGGCTGTTTGCATATTCCTAGGAATTCACTAGTTTCATTAGATTCCATTGCCACTTGGTGAATTGGTTGACGAAGCAGTGGTTAAATTGTTATTGTTTCTAGTAGATTTTGAAACTTTTCTACCTTATCAAAGGATTCATTTGTTAAACCAAATACTGGCTAGGATACCTCTTCTAAGAATTTTCATTTTATTCCTAAAACTTTTATTAAGTAAAAAATTTTTAAAAATTTTATCACAGAAGATGTTCAATAGATCTATGAGAAATATTGTAGCCAAATTTTAAATTTTGCCCATCAGTCTTCTATCAATCTTAAACTTAAACCCAGATTATGTTATATGCTTTATAATAAACTAGTGCCCCAGTGCATGGATTTGTGCACATTGAAAGGAAATTAATTAGAAGAAATATTTTAATATCACTATTCATGTCTTGTTAATGAAAATAGGATTCTACCGAGTCTCCTGCCTACCTACTCCAGGACTTCTGTGAGGATCAAATGAGATGAGGCCCCTGAAAACATTTCACAAACATTTGGTTAAACTGTAAAATTTTTGCACCTGGCTATAAAACAAGTCAGGTTCCTGGGCTGAAGAAACTCCAAGGAGGCTAGCTGCTAGAAAGAGGAAGCTGGGCGTTGCTAGTGACGTCATTACCCGGCGCCCACAGCCAGCATTTTCAGGCTGGGCTGGGCTGTGGTCCGCATTTTTCACTATGGGGTCTTGGCAGCAGTTGGCTGTGATTTGGTGGGGTATCACTCCAGGGTGGTGGTGGGGCCTGTTTCCCTCCACCAGGTCCATGGTGCTGTTTATTTTTAAATGGCCAGTGTGCATCATGGCAGCTCCTGTGTTGAGCATCTGCCCCCTGATGGTCAGTGTGCATCATAGCTACCGGTCGGACAGAGGGACA
>NW_006289416.1:12892033-12908291 GCF_000327345.1 Myotis davidii | reverse complement strand
GTCAGGCCAAGGCATTATCCATTGAGCAAAGCCAGCTAGGGCAGGATATGACATTTCTTAACCTTCCAGCAGCGGATCTTCCTCTTTTTCTCCAGGAGTGTGGTAAAAAACCCTAGATCACCTATTTGGATTCTTATTACCCAAGTTACTAAGAATATTACCAGTGGCATACAGGGAGCTAAGCCAATGAGCAGTCAGAAAAGGTGTTTCCTCTGTAGTTCACACCAATTGCCGGCTTGGCCCCTGCCCAGACCTACCGCCTCTGGCCGAGTCATTAGACCTGGGCAGGGGACCTCCAGCTCCCTCAATCGTTGGCTCAGCCCCTGCTCCCCATGATCGCTGGCTCTGCCCCTCTCCCTGCCATCGCCAGCTCCCTCCCTGCTCCCCACAATTGCTGGCTCCACCCCTGCCCAGGCCTAAGGCCTCTGCCAAGGCCTTAGGCCTGGGCAGGGGACCCCAAGCTCCCACCTTGGCCAGCTTCCCCCCTGCTACTCGTGATCTCTGGCACCGCCCCTGCCCAGACTTAACACCTCTGGCCAAGGAGTTAGGCCTGGGCAGGGGACCCCCAGCTCCCTATGATCACCGACTCCGCCTCTGCTCATGATCACTGGCTCCGCCCATGCCCAGGCCTAACGTCTCTGGCCAAGGCATTAGGCCTGGACAGTGGACCCCCCAGCCCCCCGTGATCTCCTGCTTGGCCCCTGCATACGCCTAATGCCTCTAGCCAAGGTGTTAGGCCTGGGAAGGGGACCCCCAGCTTCCCATGATCGCTGACTCCGCCCCTGCTCCCCGCGATTGCCTGCTCCACACTCTGGCCAAGGTGTTAGGCCGGGGCAGGGGACCCCCAGCTCCCATTGCCGGCTCCAACCCTGCTTCCCGTGATCACTGGCCAGGGGCGGGCAAAGGAACCCAGTTCTCTGATCACAGGGCAGGGCAAAGGCGGCCCCCAGGGACGCCTTTGCCCTGCCCCCTGGCTCTTGGCTGCCTCCTTGGTTTCCGATCACCGGCAGCGGCAGGCGGCTTCTTCTGTCCTTCCCCTTTCGCCTCCCAGCATTGCGCCTACATATGCAAATTAATCGTCATCTTAGTTGGCAGTTAATTTGCATATCACCCTGATTGGCCCATTTTCCAGGCCTGTGTCGCTGCGGGAGACGCGATTGCCTGGCTTCTCAGATCACTGGCAGGGGGCAGGCAAGGGCGGCTCGGTTTCCCCGGTTCTCCGATCCCGGGCCGGGGGGCAGGGCCAAGGCGGTCCTGCTGCCTGGCTCTTGGCTGCCACCTGGGTTTCCGATCACTGTCAGTGGCAGGCGGCTTCTTCCTTCCGTCCTTCCCCTTTCGCCTCCCAGCATTGCGCCTACATATGCAAATTAATTGTCATCTTAGTTGGCAGTTAATTTGCATATCACCCTGATTAGCCAATGGGAAGGGTAGCGAAGTTATGGTTAATTACCATGTTTGTCTATTATTAGATAGGATTATAACTACCTGACAGTTTAATTAAAATGTTGACATTTTATTCATGATAAAGATAATCACTAAGTTAGATTTTTAAAAGTTACATTAAAATATTGTTTCCCTTGCCGAAACCGGTTTGGCTCAGTGGATAGAGCGTCGGCCTGCAGACTGAAAGGTCCCAGGTTCGATTCCGGTCAAGGGCATGTACCTGGGTTGCGCGCACTTCCCCAGTGGGGAATGTGCAGGAGGCAGCTGATCGATGTTTCTCTCTCATCGATGTTTCTAACTCTCTATCTCTCTCCTTTCCGCTCTGTAAAAAATCAATAATAAAAAAAATATATATTTAAAATATTGTTTCCCTTGACTACTGAGTTTTGGTGTGCCCCTACTTGCCTCACCCTATTCCTAGCTCTTTAGTAAACAGCTCTTTCCAGTGTAGAAACAATCGATTTCTATTTAAATGGAAGCCTGATTGCTGTGAGGAAAGTGCTTGATTTAGATTGCAGGTGGTGAAATCAGTATTTGATGAAATCTGTGTTTAAATGGGAATGAGCAGAGTAATTGGCACTTAATTAACATCAGTGATAAGATGAAGTAGGAAGCTTATGTCTGAGTGTATAGAATCTATGGATTTTTTATGAATTTCACTACTGTGTGTTTGTTTCCAATCCAAGTACCCTTGAATAGAGCTTTATAATATATTTAATTTCCATTGACATATTGGTTTATGAGTCATATTCAAATATTGGATTTATTCAAATTGATAATACATATTACTCAGATACATTTGATAAAAGCAGTGATTTATCTTTCATATTACAGCATTACTTATCTTGATTAGGTGCACTGTCTAAATTTCCAGAATAATATTGATAGTCGAAATAATGCCTTTATCATTTATTGTTAAGTATTATGTAGCAGTTTTCTTAAAAACAGTTTATAATTACTGTTATTTTTAATTATGTAACAAAGTGTGTCAACATATTTGGTATTCACCATTCTTTTCTTTTTCTTTTTCTTTTCTTTTTTTAATCCTCACTCGAGGATATTTTTTCATTGATTTTTTAGGGAGAGTGGAAGAGAAAGGGAAAGACAAAGAGAAATATGGATATGAGAGAAACACATCAATTGTTTGCCTCCTGTGTGAGCCCTCACCGGGGCCCAGATACATGCTTTTGACCAGAATCAAACCCGGGACCTTTCGGTCGCACAGGCTGACGTTCTATCCACTAAGCCAGTGGTCGGCAAACCGTGGCTCACAAGCCACATGCGGCTCTTTGGCTCCTTGAGTGTGGCTCTTGCACAAAATACCACGTGCGGGCACGCATGTACAGTGCGAAGTTGAATTAAAACTTTAAGTAAAGCCCTGAACGGTTTGGCTCAGTGGACAGAGCATCGGTCTGCAGACTCAAGGGTCCAAGGTTTGATTCCGGTCAAGGGCATGTACCTTGGTTGCGGGCACATCCCCAGTGGGGAGTGTGCAGGAGACAGCTAATCGGTGTTTCTCTCTCATCGATGTGTCTAACTCTATCCCTCTCTCTTCCTCTCTATAAAAAATCAATAAAATATATTTTAAAAAAAGAGTATATCTGTGCCAGGCACTTATCAAGGTGCTTTCATGTAGGAGTACCCTAATTAAGTTAATAACAATGTACCTACCTATATAGTTTAAGTTTAAAAAATTTGGTTCTCAAAAGAAATTTCAATCGTTGTACTGTTGATATTTGGCTCTATTGACTAATAATGAGTTTGCTGAGCACTGCACTAAGCCAAACTGGCTAGGGTGGTGTTCACCATTCTTCCTTTATTTCATCAAGTTCAGTTCCTGTCTATTCTCTCCCTCCCTCTCACGTGGTATTTATCCTAAGTTCCAAGGTATTGCTCTCCTAGGGTTTCAGGAATGTATGTTGTTCCTTCTCCTTTGCTACTAATTTGCTATTTTTATAGCAAACTCCATCTCCTCTTGCCCCTAACCTTCTACCCTACCCCAATCCTGTGGCTCCCAAACCAGTTTTTAGATCCTGAATGTTGAAAATGTCTACTCTTCTTGAAATCTAAATAATATATGTTGGCATTCAACATCCTTTTCTCACCAGTTCATGCCTCCTTCCTTGCATGAAATACAATCCCTATCTCAAGCCCACTAAATCCAGTGCCAAGAATGGACAGTTGCACTCTGATTTAGGGGTGCTTAAAATGTATTTAGCATATGAGAGCTCATATTTTAGAACATGTAATTTTATTACAGGAAGTGGATATTTTATTAAGATTTTCTGTTTTATTTGCTAAATTAGAGAATTGTCTGTAAATCAGACATGCACATCTCACTCCACCGAGGCAGAATCCCAGGAGGTAAACCATCTCCAGGCTATTGCCTTTATAGCACTCACCTCCGTAGCCAGTGGGAAATAAATATACCTAGAAAAAAATGAATTTGCAGCAGCATGAAGACATCCAAAAATCTGCTAAATGTCCCAGCATTACTGACCATAGTGGCACCTGATCTTTTTTATTTAATTTATAATTTAAAATATTACATATGTCTCCTTTTTTTCCCCCAGGGCACCTGATCTTTGATTATCCTAAGCAGAAAATGATAAGATGCTGGAGATTTACCTGTAACAATCATCCTTCATACATATGTTAAACAATTTGCCATTTTAAAACTGTGAATCTATAGTGAATAATGAAGACATTGGTGTGTGTGAACTATATGAGCAAGTCTGTATTTCTGATAATCCTTCATTTTCCAAAGAATTGTCCATTGTACTTAAGTTTCTTTCAAGCAAATGGTAATTTTGCTCACATGAGAAGTGAATCATGACACCAGAGCAGTTAATGTTGCCATGACAAGAACAGAGAATTTTGAAAAAGTCATCAGCATGAAATTGATAGCTATGTAATAGTTACCATTTTAGAACATACTATGGGTTTTTAAAATATTTCCATGACCTTTAATTTGTTGAATATATTATTAAGTAAAATGCTCCAAAATATTCTGTTTTCCCTACTAATTACTTTTGAGACAGTAGAGGACATACAGAAGGCCGAAAGACATATGAAAACCTGCTCAAAGTCACTAATTATACGAGAGATGCAAATCAAAACGACAATGCGTTATCATCTCACACCTGTCAGAATGGCTATCATCAACAAATCAACAAACAACAAGTGTTGGAGAGGATGCGGAGAAAAAGGAACCCTTCTGCACTGCTGGTGGTCTGCTTCTGTGTTCACTGGGACTCTTCTGTCTGTGTCAAATCTCCCTCTGCCTTTAAGAACACCTGTCATTAGATATTGGTCCTACTCCAATGCTTCAGAATAGCTCATCTCCAGATGCTTGGCTTTCCCCCCAATAAGGCCACATTTAAAGAAGTCAGAGAAAGATAAATACCACATGATCTCACTCATTTGTGGATTATAGAGAACAACATAGACTGATGAAAAGGGACAGATCCAAAGACTGAGAAACAGCGATCAGGCTATCAATCCCCAGAAGGAAAGGAGGGGAGGGCGGGGGTAAGGGGAAGAGATCAACCGAAGGACTTGTATACATGTATATAAGCCAAACCAATGGACATGGACAACAGCGGGATGGGAGCATGAGTGTGTGTGCGGGGGGAGGTTGAGGGTTAATGGGGGGTGGGGGGGATAAGGAAACATTTGTAACACCTTAACTAATAATAATAAAAAAAAAGAGTATATATAGTGTAATAGGTTCTTATTTCTGTTCTGGCGAGATCTCGTCCACCACCAAGCACCTCTCCCTGCTCTCCCCTCTTAAAAGTGAAAACTTTTGGTTCTAGGAACCAGTGAGCAGCTAGGAAACATGTGACTGTCTTTTCCTCGGCCCCGCACATTCTCAGATCACAGTCACTGTCTGTTGTTTGGCAGAAGGAGAAGTCATGCCAATGGTTTGATGCAGACAGCATTCCCACCGCTACCACTAACTCTGCTTTCCTGACCTTTCAGGGTAAGGAACACACCAGTCCCCAGACTCCCAAGAACAACAGGAAAAGGTGAGAAGCTTTATTTTTCTTTATGCCGGTTTTTTATAATTGACTTGGATTTTAACATGATGGGTTTTAAAGCTCCATCAAGGAAAGAGATTCTCTGTATCAAAGAACGACTGAAACATGAATATGCTACACATGTAGTGCTTCAATATCAAGATGGTTGCCAAGCAACCGAGAACCATCAATGACAGTTTTTACAAATCTCCAGGGACCAAGGCTCTTCTCATGCCATAGTGACAGGATGGTTCAACTTTGTTCTTTTTATTTTGTGTGTGTTTTATGTAAGGCAGAAAGAGCAGCAGCAGGTACTTCACATCGGGGAGTAGAATGTATGTTATTTGGGACAGAGTATAAGTCTTACATCTGGAAATAAAATTGTAATTAGTAACATAATTATTTCAAGGCTGAAATGAGCTACAAAATGTATACTTACCTCTGCTCTCATGTGCATCTTAGAACCAAAACTTTCCAAAATGAATAAGAATCGGACTAGCCATGCTATTGAACAAAATCTACAGAGTGAAAATTATTAGTGTGACTAAAATTGTTCAATTACAAGTCTCTGGTAGAGAAGAATAGTGTCTTACGTTAGCAGTTGTGACAGAGGTCCTCTTCGGGAAAAGAGTGTTTGCTGGGAAGCATAATTTGATAATGGCTTTGGGGTTACACTTGAGCATCACTTCTTTTTGTTTCTTCTGTGGTTTGTGCCAGTGAGAGGAGGCAGTTTTCTATGTAACTGAGGGCCCCACAAACACTGCTATTAGAAGTGAAGCTTCTTTAAGACCAATAACGATGCTTTGTGTAAAAACCCAAAATGCTTGGTGTGGTTTTTTGGAGCTCTTATTGAAGTTGATTAAAAACTGAGATTCACATTGCACTAGTGTAGATAAAGGCAAGGGAAGGACATTCCCCAAAACCAAGAAGCAGAAAAGGCAGAGCAACACACAGTTCTAGCCTAAATGCAGGACAGCATAGAGGAAGCTTCTGATATAGGTCCCCCAGCACCTCCTTTTATAGAAAGATACACCTCAGTTTTAAAAAATGGACTTTATTCCTCTCATCTCCTTTTGCCCTGAACAATCGTGTGCTTACTCTATTGTTTGGAGGATATTTCTTTAATTGAACTATTAAGAGATATTATCCTGGAGCTATTGGATTTTAATGTGTTAGCCTGAGAGTAGAATGTCAGACCCTTCGTTGTTCTTGACAGTTTTGGTGATGAGGACGGGATGCTGAGAGGAACATGGATTTCTGGAAAAGGAAAAATGTATATGCTCGCCAAACAAATACAGTATCAGTTTCAATATGGAAATTGAACAAATGAAAGTCATATGAACTCAGTCTCTTGTCAACTAGACAGCTGGCCTTCTTTGTTCAATAGCTAAATATTTCTCTTTCAAAACCAAAACAAAAATTCAAGTGCTCAGAGCTGTTGTACAACAAAGGTCTTCAAACTCTCTGTTAGTTCATAATATAGCCAATTAGGTTGTCAAAATACCGGTGATGGATCAGTAGACATTCAGTAATTATAAAATTATGAAAAGAAGATGTAGGCTTTCAGGTGATATTTATTCCGCTGGCTGCTGTGCTGGCAGAGCTCAGATCACCACCAGCCTGGCATCACTCGCTGTGGGTAGCTTTCCCATCACACCATGGAGTTGAGTGCCCACCCAGTGCTCACATAGGTCGCTGTTTAAGAATTGATCACTCTACTTTCGATGACTCTCCTAAAACAGTTAGCTTCTGAAAGGCAGGAACTTCATGATATTACATTATATTTTGCCGCAGATTCATACAAAGCTTAGCACACAGTAAGTGACTCTTTTCTTTTTTTCTGTAGAAATAAGTAAATACATATATTAGAAAGAATGTATTCTAATCCACCTTGAAAAACCTCAGTTGCCAATGTGGTTGAACTACTGTTCCCTGACAGCCTATTAAATCGGTATTAGATGGGTTCCTATCTCTAGGCAAATATCTCATATATATGTTAATACAGAATAACAGCTGCATCCTGGAATATATTAACAGGAAGCTTGACTTTGTGGGAATCAGTGTAATAAAAGTTCAATTGCTTTGTCTGGGTTTGCCTCTATGAAAACACACACACACACACACACACACACACACACACACAAAACCCAACTGGTTTTCTGTCAGTAAAAATGACGTTCAGCCAGTCTTTGCAGGCCACATGGCTGAGCCTTTTCTTGTTGCATTTTGAAGTAGGAAGCTTCCTCCCTGTCACCTTCCACTTGACATTTTACAGGAACTAGAAACACAAGTCAGGTAGGAAAACACTGTGACATATTGTTTTCCCCTCCAGCTGACCACCAGTAATCTTAAAAGTCAACAATGTCAGATTTCAATTTTGTTGTTCACTGAATTACCACACTGCAGATTGAAAAACCAATCTCTACTTTTGTTGTTCTAAATCTTTGCTATGTGATGATTAAAAGAAAAAAATAACACTTGACTTGCTTGACAGCTGATTTTATTTTACCTGTGCTAAATATAACATTTTACGCTTACTCATTCTGGCAGATGCAACAGTCGCCTGCCTAACACAATACTAGTATAGTACATATAAACTAAGAAGGAAATCAACTCTTGACTGGCCTTCAGCATTTATTCAGCATTTTGGTTGGGCTGTTGGGGGATAGGTGCCTACTATGTGAAATGAATTATATGAGCTATGGATTACTTACAAAAATGAATGCTACAAAAGTCTGTTCCTAAGGATTTCAATGGACCCCAGAATTGGGGAAATATTCCCTTTATTGTTGTTCATGGCAAAAGAATAAGTTCTTCCCCAAAACATGTTGATTTTTACTGTAGGAACTTATTTCTCTGTAGAACAAAATACTCAATGTCTTTCTTCACACATTAAATTTGCAAGCTTTATTTTAATCATATATTTGATCAGGTCTTTACTAATGTCAATAGCAGTGACTTAGTAAATTGTTATAAACATTTACACATTTTGCCCAATTAACTAAAATTCATAATTAGATTTGGATGTGATGCAATGCCTTTTTAATTCAATGATGATGAATTCTCTAGAGCGAGATTGTGGTGGCTTGCCCCACACCCAGAACTTTTGCCTTTAATTCATTATAGCCACCAGGTAGCAATAGGATCCTGATCAAGAGCCCTCAATGGAAACACCAAGGAAACCAAGACTCATTTATGAAAAACATAATTCTTGTGTTGAAATTAGTATGTAATTGTAGGAGTAGCTAGATTAACAAAGTTGAGAACAAAACTACTAAACTGCTCCACAAAATATTTGGCATCAAAATAGAAAAATATTCTGAATATAAATATTCATTCATTTAGGTGATCAGCAAACATGTTGAACACTGGCTAGGTTTTCAGGCACCTTCCTGAAAAGATGAGCTAGAGATGGTCCTGTTCTCCTAGAGCTCATGTTTCAGAGAGTGTGTGTAGGGGGGAGGGGCATTAATTTACATTTACTACAATAATTCATAAGTGTATCCTGTTATAGCATAGCAGTGAGGGGCTCTAATCTCAGAGGGTGATATTTAATAGGAGACCTGAGTGAAGAGAATGAGACAACCAGAAAAGGGTTATGGAAGACGATCCCACCAAAAACCTTTTATGGTTCAAGAAGCAACAGGCCTTGTACTCAAAAATAATTTAATATTTATTAAGAGATCTGCTTGTTTTCCAAAAATTGGATCATTTTTTCCATTAGGAGACAGCCCCTAACCAATCCTAGCCTGTAGAGAGTTTATTTACAAAGGTGACTAAAAGCAATCTTAATATTAATAATAGAGGGTATGAAAAGGATTTATTCAGCATTGGGTATGATGTTCCTGGTTGTCCTTGCATCTTGGAAATGTATAACTGGAGGACTATCCCGTCCCCAATCACTTCAGTGTCCATGTGTGTCAGCAGGGGAGCCTGTCAGGAATGATGGGCCTCCCCTTCACTTAAAATAGTCAATTTTTTTCATATCTGCTACCCTGTTGCTCAACCAGACACATGACATGGGAACTACAGCAGTTACACACCAGCTTCTCTCTGAATTGTTTCCCTTTTCTCTTTGAGAGCACATGGCTGGTATGAGAAGGTGTTTCTCCGGCACTGGCATTAAGGAATCTCCATACTGAAACCCTATTTCTTTGCACTGCAACTATCAAGCATTTCTTAATAATGGGTATGGACCATGTTGTATTTTGTTTTGTTTTGTTTGTTTTTTTTTTCACTAAAAAAGCAGCATCAAGTGCTAAATGCTTCATGTTTGATTAAATATAAACTTTTAAAAGCTATTTTACTACTAGATGACAGCACTGAAATAAGAACATTTAATCAGGATTGAAACTAAAACAAAAAATACAAAGGAAAGGGAAATGAAAGTACATGTTAATGTATGAAACAAAAGCTTTACAATCAACATGGGATAAATTGACAAAAAGGCTGTGACATGCACAACTTGTTCATTGCCTTGTTACCTGTGTGCATGTATGTTTCCATGGTTTCAGCATCCGCGAGAGTTAAAACATAAACATTTTTACGTCACTACAGAGCACCCTGTGCCTTGGAGATTTCAAAGTGGGAGTAGTATTATGTTTAAGAGCTATCCGACAGGGCATCTGAAGGTACAGGTGTGTGTCCTAGGTGTGCCATTTAATCCTGAGTTGGTTGTAGGCATTAACATCAGGGGAGAGGGAGTGTATACATATATATTTTTCCTAAACAATTTATATATGGGTCAAATTGAACATTTTTATTCCCAAGATCTTATAAAGAAAAAGTGTCCTAATGGAACCAACCACCCAAATTCTTAGTTTTCTACCCTTAGTTCTAGTTTCAGGTGTTAGACTCTAAGTACTTGGTACCATCTCCAGGACTGAGGCTTTGGTGTTTATTCAAAATGGAAAAATATAGTTTAGTTGGTTGTAAGACAGACATAAGCAAGGTGTTCATGGCTATAAATGTTTCTCTGTGTCATCAAAGTTCCATCCACATACGCTGGCATCCCCTCCCCGACCCAGTCCAATTTTCAGAAGCACCTCATGGTTACATCTCCAATTTGTTTTATAATAGAAACAGGTGTATAATTTCTCATTGACTTATTTACTCCCCAAATCCTCATTTCAGAAACATGACACTAATTAGGCTCAACAGTTTTCTTTAGCCTGAGGAGATGAAGTTTAATAAAACTGAGAACAAAACAATTTGCTACAACTTCTAAATAATTTGTATTGGGCTATCCCCATTCCTTTTCTACCACAATTAAAATTCTGATTCAAACTCTAATATATTATTCCTTTATTATTTATTAGAGTAAGATAACACAAACAACACTTTTAAAAGTTCCCAATGTATCATTTATGAGTTTGGGTTTCAAGCAATTTAAAATTAATGTGGTCAACTTAAAAAGAAATACCAGCTGTGGGCAGCTGGTATTTATTGAAATAATAATAGCTACCTTACTAAATAGAGGAAGCTGCCCAGATAGGTCACAGAAAGACAAGGAATAAAGGAATGATTCTAGATTCACATTTGGCACAAAGGACAATTTCTCAAGAAAGATAGGTGATTTATTTCTTCAGAATGACACTACCCAAATGAGTTAGCTTTTGATTCTTGAATCATTCAGCTGATAATATACATCCCAGGAAGATAATCTGATTGATATTTTCTCCAAAATTAATGCCAATGTGGAAAACAAGTATCCATACAGAAAAATCCAGGTGTTCACCAAGATGAAAATGAAAGATCAACATTCTATCTGCTGCTCAGCCAGAATCAATGCCTTCGCTCTTCTTTTCAAGCATCCCAATATGATCAAAACTTTCAAAATAGTTTTATCCTAAACATTAAGGATTAAACCTTAATGTCTAGTCACCCCCCTTTTATAAATATTTTAAATTTTAATTATGTGCATTTAAAAATTATGTGGTGAAAAAAGAAAGCAATTTATGAATACTCAATTTTTTTAAGTAGAATGCAATACTAACAATAGTAGATGGGTTCAATAGGCATTATTGACGTCCCAGTTTAAGAGGAGCAGGATTCAAGAATCTATGCCCCATTGTCAAAAGCAGTGAAGGGTGTGAGTTGATTACCTACTTACAAGGGGGTTAGTCTGCCACAGGTCCCTGGATGCTGGCAGAAGGCATGAGAAAGAAAGGATGGTACAATACTCACAGCGCTAGCAATCGCCAGAATATCAGCATTGCACTGCATCCCCAACTTTCAATTCTGATATAGTGAAACAGTGCAGGCCAGAAGATGCCTGCACACGTAGTGAATCTTATTCCAGGACAGGAACTCTGAGCTGAGAGAACCCAAAACTTTTATAATTAGCAATCAGCATGCCTGACCTTCTCCTGGAGAGAAATAGTATATTGATGGTACTGGACAGCAAAGAAGCTTGCTCTTTTTTTAAAAAAAAATATATTTTATTGATTTTTTTACAGAGAGGAAGGGAGAGATAGAGAGTTAGAAACATCGATGAGAGAGAAACATCGATCAGCCGCCTCCTGCACATCTCCCACCAGGGATGTGCCCGCAACCAAGGTACATGCCCTTGACTGGAATCGAACCCGGGACCCTTCAGTCCGCAGGCCGACGCTCTATCCACTGAGCCAAACCAGTTTCGGCAAGAAGCTTGCTCTTTACTCCAGAGAGAGACACTATCTCCAGTTCTCAGGGCTGTTTGCTGCACAGGTATCCTTGTACATTTAGTCCAGAACAAAGGGAGTCAACATCTCAGTTTTGCAAGATGGGCAAAAACATATGACCCCTTAAGATCTCCTAACATCCATTCTCGCAGACTTTCCCATTCTTGAAAGTGTGACCCTCTTCTCTATCCACAAGGTATAGCTGAGTTAAGTAAACCTGACACAGAGTTGCAATTTTCTGTTGATTGTCTAAGTCACCACTCATATCTGCCTCCCTGATATTCAGCAAAAATCTTGGCTGTTGCAAATATTTTAATAAGATAATTTAAAATGAGTGATAGATTAATATTTGGCCAAAAATGTATAAACATGCATTCTCCACAAGAAGAAAAAATAATTCTTAAAAAGTAAATCAAGATTATTAGTGAGAAATTTAAACCCTAAATTGTGCATATTCTCAATAGAAGTAATTTTAGTCGAAAGTCTTCGGTGATAAAAGACAGCCAATGCTTTCAATCTCTTTTGAGTACAAATATATCAGCAAAGCTGTGTTCAAAGATGCATAAGCCTTCAAAGGCAAAATTCAACTTCAAAGCCACATCCAGTGTATGCACAGAGGATGCCTTTAAGAGATTTTTAAGTCTTGGGTGAGTTTCATGATATAAAATCCGTCTGTTAAAGCTAATGAGTAAAAAAGACAAAGTCTTAGAAGACCACATGTGCTTTGAAATGACACATGAGGGTATCATGATACAATACTAATATAGTACAAAATAAAGCAATATTTGCAAAATTTGGATTGGATAAATAATATTGAACAATTTGATGAGGATCAGGAACATCATTTCTTTCTTTCCTTTTTATTTTTTAAAATACCCCAACAGAAATAACAAGGCAACTGTAAGACAGTTTCTCTACTATAAGATTTATTAGTAGATAAACTTAGTAGTGGCCATTGTGTGTTTTCTGGTACCTGATTTGTTCAATCCATAGAAAGAGCTAAGGATAGTGAGTTCTGAACTATATTAAAGGAACAGTCAAAGAGTTCTTACCCAAACTTAGGTCTTGATTTGTGATAAATTTCCTGAGAGGTGAAAGGATATAACTGCAGGGGAAACTTTGCCCCACACACTTGTCCTTGGATCAGTAAGAAGCACCCAGGTCTGGACTGTGCCAATAGTTGATATCATGGCTCTTTCAGAGACTTTGCCAGTTGGTCCTCAATCCACTAGACATATCCTTGCCTTGAACCTCAGAGCCTCAGATTTAGTAACTCCTACCATTCTCGTCTCTTCAATCCAAGGACTATCCCTCAAAGCATATCTAGCTGTGTCCCATTATGCCTCTAGGCCAGTGGTTCTCAACCTTCTGGCCCTTTAAATACAGTTCCTCATGTTGTGAAGCTCTAGGCTATCCCTCCTAGGGTATAGAGAACCAGTATGCTGGTGTTTGACAACGCTGTGCCTTAGAGCCGGGTATCAGAGTAAACTTCATTTTCTCTTTGCCCTTTCATTAGAGTGCAAGGGATCGGAATGGGCCCGCCAGGTCTTCTCTAGTGATTTGTTTTCAAGCTTCAGAGAATCTAATCCTGAGTATTGGCAGTGGGTGCACAATACAGCTTTGCTTTTTGTTCTGGTAAAAGTAAGTGTCATTTTATCACAGTTCTGTTGTCTACTGAGATTACCAGCAGCGTAATGATAAGAAGTACAATACAAAGATTGAAAATGCCTAGTTGATGGAATATTATCCCCATTCCTTGTTGAGGGATTAAAGACTTGGCCTCGTCAGTTTCTTTCTGTAAACCCTCCAGTGCAGTGGGAAGCTTTCATCCCACCCAGAGACACTGTAATCATCTCTGCTGTCATGCAGTCAGGTGCATCGGCCACCTTACTCACCAAGGCATTTGATTTAGTGGGAACTTAATCAAAATAAACATGATAACTGTGAACCACAATGCCAGCACATCCCACAAATCACAACACCTCACTTCCAGTTAGCAAGGATCATTGTGTTCACGTCCAAAGGCAAAACCTAATCAACCCCAGAATCCCATCCTTTAGGGTTGAATTTCTTGGAGAATTCCTGGCACTTGGTGTCATATCCCTCGGCATCAAGTCAGAAAAACAGAATCTTACATCAGTTAGGTGGAATGGATTTCATATGTGGGATTTTTGAACCGGTATTGGAGGCTTGGAAAGGCACTAAGGGAATCCTGAAATTAAAAGAGACAGAGGAAGAAAGGAGCTGCAACATTTACAGATGCAGGAACCAGAGAGGAGAGGCTTGGGCTACGACAACCTGGGAGCTCTAGGATGAGAGACCCAAGAGTGTTAGAACTCAGACCTCTCAGGGGAGACACAGCCCAGATGCTTCTGGCATCTTGGAAGTTCAGAGAAGATACTAGGTGGAGCTGAGACTTAGACCCCTAAGGAGGGAAGTACATACACCTCTGGTGATGGCACCTCTGAAAGGAAACCATGAGGGCAATTCTGGTAGGGTGGAGGAAAACCCGGACACTGGAACTACTTGCTACTAATCAATGGGTGATCTTGGGCAGGGGGTGGGGGAGGGAGTTGCCAGGAAAATTATGCTGAGAGACAGTAAGGGATGAGTCCCTTCCCTAACCCCTGCCTCCTGCGTCCCTCTAACATCCTCTGTCGGCACATCTGGCTGGCAACCAATATCATGTACAAACGTACAGAATCTAGAAAAGTGGCTGTCTTAAAGTGGGCATCTTTTAAAGAGAAGATAATTTATAGTCCACATGGAAGAAGAAACATTCAATGGTGTATCCCATAACCAGTTTTTGCTCTTCATGATTGATACCAAAGAAATTTGACAGTGTGAAACAGAGCAGAAAAAACCACTGTAGATTTTTTTTAAATCATGTTATCAAGTTGTCACATGAGCCTCATGTATTTAAACCAGTGAAGTAGGCAATGATAAAATCAGTTATAACTGACTTCATCTTTCCCAACGTTTATGCTTATATTTTGACATCAAACATTATTTTTATGTATATTTTACTTTTTGTGAATAGATCTACATACATAAAGTGTATTATGCAAATGGACTAGTTACCACTTCCATATTCACAGCTCAGGAAATTTTGAAACGTTTCAATTAATTTGGAAATCTCTTCCACTCTATCAGATTTGCTTACATTTTTTTCTTGAAATTACTCCTCAATAAAGAAGACAGTCATAAAGTTAAAAATAATTTTTTAACCAGAAAATACTGCCTGCCCCCCAGACACTCTACAATGAAATTCCATATATTACACAGAATAATAACACCGGGGTGATGGAGAGAACTAAAATGCATGGCAATAATCTCAAACAGCAATAACCAATAACATATTAAATGTTATTTCTGAGTCTTAGAATTTTTACTATTTTAAATTCTATGAGTTGTTCTCATATGCTTATTGAGGGAAGTGTCACATTGTAGTTACTGTGTAAAAAATGAGCTAAAATTCTAAAGAATTATGTTACAGTGCTTGGTCTGCTCCTATTGACCTTTTCTATCAGCAGGCATCAGCGAGAATCTGAGACAGAAAGCTGGGGAGAGTGTGAGGGAGAAACAAATGAACCATGTGTGTCAGTTAATATTATGTGAAAAGTACTGTCCTAAGAGTTTAAAAGAATACAAAAAAATGAGAATGCATGCATAATGTATGCAACATTGTGAGCCATAAACCATTATTTAATATGAGTAGCAATTAGTCAAGTTAATCTGACATAATAGCCAAGATAAGAAAATAATCTAAATGTCCATCAATAAATGGATGATAAAGAAGATGTTATCTAGCCCTGGCCTATGTGGATCAGTGGTTAGACCGTAGCCTCTCCCCGCTCCCCCAAAGGTGGAGGGTTCTATTCCCCATCAAGGGCATGTGCCTGGACTGCAGGTTCAATCCCCAACCCTGATTAGAGTGCACGTGAGAGGCAACCAATGTATGTGTCAATCTCACACTGATATTTCTCTCTCTCTCTCTCTTTCTCTCTTTCTCTCTCTCTGTCTCTCCCCATCTCTCCCTCTCCTTCCCTCCCTTCTTCCCCTCTCCCTTCCATTCTCTCTAAAAATCAATGGAAAAATATCCTCAGGGAAGGATTTTTTTTTAATGGTATG
>NW_006289416.1:12880147-12890356 GCF_000327345.1 Myotis davidii | reverse complement strand
GATGGAAGAAACAAAACTGACCTCTGCTTTTCATAATTACAACCCGAAAAATATTTTCAACGTGCAGGAACAAACAGGCTCCATACTACTAAAGAAAGCTTTTTTTAAAATATTTTATTGATTTTTTACAGAGAGGAAGGGAGAGGGATAGAGCATTAGAAACATCAATGAGCGAGAAGCATCGATCAGCTCCCTTCTGCATGCCCCCTATTGGGAATGTGCCCGCAACCAAAGTACATGCCCTTTGCCAGAATCGAACCTGGGACCCTACAGTCCACAGGCCGATGCTCTATCCACTGAGCCAAACTGGTCAGGGCCACATACAGGCTTTTAAAATAACATATAAATACATATATACATACATAAAAGAGATAATTCACAAAACTAATTGACTTTAATTGTTATGGTCCTATAAAAATTATAATAAGCAAACACACCCATAGATATCAGAGGAACAGATACCTAAAAAAAATCAGCAATGTAAGGTCAGAGCTATAGCTGGGATGCACTTGTGAAAATGGAGGAACAGAGTGACAGAAGCCAGATGTCAAGGCAGTTTCTATTATAAAGGAAGAAACTGGCTACAATGGAGCAAGATTCAGCACTGAAACTTGTGGCGCACAGGGCACTCTGGTGTTATGACAACCTGGCTACTGCTATTTAAACCCTTCCTGGCCCTGCCTCCCCAGAAGTGTGTGTGCACCTTGGGAGGAAGAGGGGAGACAAACCTGAAAGCACTGTCTCACTGAATTGACTGACACCTTCCACCTTCCAATACAAAAACACAAAAAAGAAGACTGAGTCTCCTCAATTCACTGTAGCTCTGGTCAGTCTCAGCACTGAGAAAGTCTTGGGAGGCATAATGGTCAGTGGGGATCTGAACCTATATTTTATATATTTTATGCTCAGACCTGTGGAATCAAAGAATAGCCTGGAATGGAGAATTAAGCAGCCGTCGGGAATAGCCTACTCTGTTTCCAAAGCTCATCTGGGACTCCCGGAAGGACTAGTACGAAGAACCTTGAAAATTGCAGTTACTCAGTGCAATGTGTTTATTAGTTTTAATTGGACTGCAGTAGTTCCTGGAGACTAGTAAAGCCTGAGTATTTATGAAGACATTTATAATAGTGTAGAAACCCATGAGTTCAGTCTAAAGTTTAATGACTTCCCCTCAGAAATTAACATCTCTGACTGACTTTGTGAAATCAGAAAGCATTCTGGCAACATAAATGGAGAATTCTTGAATGTGTTATCAGTGTCACTTTGGTGTGTATGTTTTAGCAGTTCGGTAGTCTACTTTTGTTAAGTCAAAAAAGAAGCAAGGTTAGGAAGTTATATAGAAACTAGAGGCCTGGTGCCTGAATATTCATGCACTGGAGGGGGAGTCTCTCAGCCTGGCTTGCCCCCTCTCCCAGTCCAGGAGTCCTCAGTGGTGGGAAGTGACCTGGCAATCAGGGGAAGGAGACACCCCCTTAACCCCTCTGCTGCTGCCACTGCCGGCAGCACAAGCCTCAGCGGCCCTGGTTACCTGAGCTTCAGGTGGCCCTGGGAAGCTGGGAAGCTGACATTCAAGGCTTGCCTGTGCCTTGGGCGGCCCTGGGCAGCTGGGAAGCCACCATCTGAGGCTTACTTGTGCCTCAGGCCAGCCCTGGGTGGCTGGGGGGCTGAGGGAACTGGGCGCTGCCATCTTTTGGTTGTGGGCATGGCTGGGGGGCTGAGGGGACTAGGGGACTCCAGTGGCAGGTGCGTGGCAAGGCTGGGCCCACCCCAGGCGGGGCTGAGGGAACTGGGCACTGCCAACTTTTGGTTGTGGGCGCTGCCACCTTTGAGGGTAGGGGCAATAAATTAGCATATTTCCTCCTTATTGGCTGTGGGTGCCGCCATCTTTGCAATGGCATGAGGGTCAATTAGCATATTCCCTCTTTATTAGATAGGATTTATGCAAATGATAGGTGAGATCTTCCAGGGACAGTTGTCTTACTCAAGACTCAGTTAATGGGTTTGTAACCTAATGATCCTTTGTATTTTGAGAAAAATGCCACTTAATTCCTAGAACTTTCAAATGAATAAATTATGAAATTTTATCATTTTAATTAGTAAAAATATGAATATGATCATAAGAGCATAATATGGGCATTTAAAAAGTCTCTAATAAATCAGCCATGTTTTTCCTTTCTTCTTTTCTAAGATCTCAAAAGTAATGAATTATAGAAACTTTTGAAAAAGTATTTATATATAAGGAGATTGAAAAAGTATGTGGAAAGATGTTAACTAAACAAAGACACAACTTTCATACAAATGTTCACACACATACACACCCAGACACTCATTCCTTTCCATCTGTGCATTTTGGTCAGGAAAGAGGACTAAGAATAAAACTTTCAAGAACAAATTTAAATAGAAGAAAGATTTTTTAATGTTTTTGGTAAGATAAATTTCCTTTAAAAATACTAACTATGTAACCAGGGACACGTTGATGCTTTGCTCTTTTTCTTCCTACCAAATAATAATAAAATAATAACAATAACAACAACAACAATAATAATTCCATTTTAGGGAAAATAATTGACTTTTTTAAAGAGTGATGTGTCAATCAAGCAGGCTCTGTGTCACAGCCATTTGTCTGCTAGGAGATTGGCAGGTAATTAGAAGTCAAGGGAACAATTATCCAGGTAAGCTGACTTACCAAGTAAAATCTTGACTTTGACTAAACTTTTTATTGATTTCAGAGAGGAAGGGAGAGGGAGATAGAGGTAGAAACATCAATGATGAGAGAGAATCATTGACTGGCTGCCTCTTACCCACCCCCAACTGGGGATTAAACCTACAACCCAGGCATGTCCCCTGTCAGGGAATTGAACCATGACCTCCTGATTAATAGATCAGTCCTCAACCACTGAGCCACACCAACCTGGCTGACATTGCACTAAACTTTTAAAATGTGTTTTTGTGGAGAAAAATGAAGTTATCCCAAGAACCCATCAAGAGTCAGAATGTAACTGGGGGGGAAAGTTTTAATTACTTCTTTTCAAATTTGATAGCTTAGATACATACTTAAATAGCAGGTGTTATTTAAAAGTATGTTATAGTTTTCTCCTGGTATAGCTTGGTGATCATTATTTTTATATGTGGAAGAAAAGCAATTATAATAAAAGAAAATTTAGTTATCCTTGTGGGGGATTTCATGGTTACTGGTTTCACATGAATATATCTCTAGATAGTGTTAAATTGTTAAAATAAAATGATGCTAACAAGCTATAATATTCTCCTACATGTTTTATAGAAGGGAAAGAACTTTAGAGGAACAGAACGGTCACCATTTCAATGGTATTACTTATACATTCATGGCCATCAATGCATGTTAAAAGCTGAATTGTGACATTTACTGTAGGGCTTCATTGGAATATGAGCAGTTAAGCTATAACGGCTTAGAAACAACCATCATGATTCCCTATGAAACAGAGGTTAAAGAAATGTAAAAGAAACTGTGTCTCATTTTCTCCTTTGGAAAATGCCTTTAAAAATCTTAAATATGGCCTGGCCAGCATGGATCAGTGGTTGAGTGTCGACCTATGAACCAGGAGGTCATGGTTTAATTCCCAGTCAGGGCACATGACATAGTTGTAGGTTCAATCCCCAGTGTGGGGCGTAGAGGAGGCATCTGATCAATGATTTTCTCTCTCCCTTTCCCTTCCTCTCTGAAATCAGTAAAAAAATGTATTTTAAAAAATCTTTGGTATGCTTCGCCATTTATCTTGTCCTTTAATTAAACACAATATTTTAAACTTTGGAATATGTCCGATGGTTAGAAACCTCTGACTCATCTGGGATCCAGTAGCATGCCAGGAGCTATTTTTTTTCCCAAAAGATGTGCAATTGTCTATTGCAGATGGCATGTTCTGGATCAAAAAACTCTTGCGGTCAATGCTATGATTGTTCTATTAGGTCTTATCACATATGGCCTCTCTTCCCATCTCTGGTGGCATTAATAACACAGAGACCATCATACAGTCCAAGGTGTCTATACCTGCTGTGGGGCACTTCTGGGTCTCTGCTCCACCGAATGCCAGCCGCCTGTCCTGTCACCCACCGTGTGGTTTGAGGCAAACTTCTAAGTGGGAACCATGCTGTCTCTAGAACTCAAAGAAGCCTATCAAGTAGAGTACTTTCTGGAGTGTGTCCTTTCATCCTTTATTGTGGGAGATTCAAGACAATAATTTGTCTTTCACGCTGCTTGGTTCAAATGGTCAGGTTAACTATAAATGTCACCACCTTTTTATTTTTAAGCAGAAGTTGTGGGTTCATACTGCTTTTATAGACTTCTTGACACATTCCCTTCTGAAATTAAAATACCAAAATAATAAAAGTATATTTAAAATAAAGTTTAAAAACCTATACTAAATTCTCTATAAAATTATAATACACATTTCTGCCTCCAATTAGATTGCTATGTTTCACCACTTCAACCTTCCCAAAGTCAGTGTATAATTAATAAAGTTAATGTGTATTAGTTCTCATTGATGTGATAGAAAAAGCAAAGAGAATTTTGAAGATGACCAAAATACTTTATATAGGAAACTGAGTATAAACTCCCAAACCTGAGGGATATTAAAATATTTTTATTTTAAGGTTAGACAATTAAAAAATGAGATATATAATCTGCAATCAATAAGATTTTGTATTAAATTGTGATGATACATTCTGCAAAAAAACCTAGAAGACCTTGTTTCAAATTGTATCTTCTGTGAGTCAGGGTAAACTTGATTCCATTATATAGATTCTAAAAATTATCACCAAGACAAAATATTTGGGTAATCTGGAGTAAATTCAATATATATTAAATTCATTGGTTGTTAATGCAAATTCTAACATTTTAATTTAAAAAATGCACTGAAAAAGATCAAGATTTTAGCAAGTCTGGTCTATGGGGCTTATGCCACAATTAAACAGAAATGTTATGAGAGTTATTTCATTTTACAAAATGAATCGTTCCATATTGCAGTTAAGAAAAATGATTAGAGCTTTTTGATTCAGTTGGCAAAAAGATGTTGAAAGTGTTTCAAATTTATTCAACTGCTTTCTGGAACCTCATAGCTACTTCCTATAATTGCCCACTAGATTTTCATAGCAACATCAGAAAATAGTAACAACTTTCATGTTAAATCACCCAGACTTCTTTAGTTCTAACCCTGTTGAATTTCCTATTGAACTTCAAAATTTTTACTGATCACTCAATATCAATAATAATGTTGCTGCCTTCTTTTTAAGATAAAATTACTCTTGTATTTCAGCAGACTGGTTACCTCCTCTCCTCTTCTTTCTTCTTCTTTCTTCTAAAATGCCCGTGGATATATATTATGGTGATAATTAATGAAAATTCTTGTTTCATGAGACACTGTTATTGTTCATTCTCTTTCTTTCAACATTCTATAATCTTTATATATAAGAGCCTAAGTGATCGTTAAGACGGAACAACCAGAACGACTGGTTGACCAGTCGCTATGACATGCACTGACCTCCAGGGGGCAGACGCTCAACACAGGAGCTGCCCCCTGGTGGTCAGTGTGCTCCCACAGGGGGAGCATCACTCAGCCAGAAGCCAGGCTCATGACTGGTGAGCACAGCTGCAGCGGCAGGAGTCTATCCAAACTCCATGGCAGCACTACCAAGTGGTGGCAGCAGGCACAGTGGGCTGGGATAAGCGTGAGCAGCATGGCCCCCGGCCCCAATTTGGGCTCCTCCCTGGCCACTTGCTGCTTGGCGCACTGCTACATTCCCTGAGGGGTCCTGGATTGTGAGAAGAATGTCAACTGCTGGTTTAGGCCCGATCCCTGCAGGAGATGGGCCTAAACAGGCAGTCCAACATTCCCTAAGGGGTCCCACATTGCAAGAGGGCATAGGCCAGGCTGAGGGACACCCTCCTTCGCCCCCCAGTGCACAAATTTTGTGCACTGGGCTTCTGGTATACAATAAGCACAAATACAGCTATACTGTGCATATGCTAACTCCCAGTTCAGAATCAATTATACTTCACATATATATGCTTATTAATCATTTCTTATTATCTCTATAATATGTATTTTTTATAAAAATATGCACTGTGATTAAACAGTCCCTGAAAGTTTATTTTGGGCGAGCAAGACTACTAAATTTAAAAGTTTGGAATTACCTGAATTATTCAGAACTATGGAAACTTAAAGACCCTTAAGGCTTTAATATTTTTTTTAGAATTTATTTGGGAAGACACACTATGTACGTTAAAGCAATTAAACATGAAGGCCATTAGAAGGCATGGCTCTGAGGCATTGGCAGCCAAGGGAAGCAAACCAAAGCCTAAGACAGCGTCCAGCCACTCAAACCCAAGAAAGTGAAAATGAAGAACGACCAATCACAAACAGCCAACTAAGCTTTCTCAAATAAGACAACTGCTTAAGCTACAGCCAATCAAATAATTTCCTTTTGCTTCAGCCTCTTTTCAATAAAAAAAAAAAAGTGCCCCATGAGCTCCAGTGGTGGAGGACTCCTAACCACTTCAGGTTTAGTGCTGTGTGATTCAATGTTTATGAAAAACAACAACAACAAACTTGTTACATGTTCATGTACCTCAGTTTACCTTTTAACATATACTTATGAATCAGTTTAAAATTGAAATATGTCCTGGGGTTAAAAGCAAAGTGATATAGATTATATGTGGCATTATTTTATTATTTTCATAGAGGTCCAGTTAGGATACTAAGTGCTTAAGTTAGGATACCAAGAAGGTACAAATTGAATTGGACATATTGGGCAACAAATGGAGAGGTGTTAAGACCAGGATAAAAGGACCACATGTTATAAGTCAGACTGGGTCAACATGTCACAGAGGGGAGAACCAGGGGACCTCACCCCAGGCATGGTTAGCTGCTCTTTGAACACAGCTGGATTAAACAGATCCTGCCAAAATGAAATCATTAGGGGATTTTTAAGCACAATAATGTATGAAAAAGACATTTCCATCCTTATTTCACACTAACTCATTTCATAACAGCATACTTTTGCTTCCCAAAGAATTCATTTGATTTTTCTTTGCTTTTGTGAAGATTTTACTTTTATAATTACAAAGGGTCCTGTTACTAAATTTGTTATTCCTCTTTCACCTAAATTCCATTACTAGTCTACCTAATGTATTATTAATTAAGAGTATTAGCACAACAAATTGCAACATAACAACAAATTGGAAAAACATTCATAAACTCAGAGAGTGAGCTTTAGTTTTCCAAAAAAATCATAAAAATATACCACACATAGTATTAAGCTTCTTACTAAGTGGTAAGTTAAAATACAAATTGTCTTTTAAGTCAGTTAAAAATATTTTTTAAAGTTCCTTTTGTGGTCTTTTAGTATGACGATGGCTGTTACTAGCAAAAATAGTCCTATCTGTGTTATGGGTTGGCGTAGGTAAACACATTAAATTTTTTCAAGAATTTACATTGACTATTATTAGAAAACATAAAGTGTCAATGTGTTGAACTACTGGGGCTGACCGGCAGACCCTGAGTGACGGATGAATGATCACACTGACCCACATTCCTGTGAAAGAGAGGGCTAAGGGACTGCTTGGCTTGAGAAACTAAACAGCCCTGTTCACCTGCTTCCTTAGGCTTTTATTGTAACAACAGCTTGAACTAAAATTAACTCTTAGATACTGTCAGCAGGGTAAGCATCCTTGAGAAGACACATGCATCTGCAGCGTCCTTTAAGCAAGGACATCTAAAGATTAAACATTCCAGTAAAACACCCAGGGGTGCAGACTTGTTTGGAAAAGTCAAGGCAGGGGTTGCCACCTTCAGCCAGCTCCCTCTTGAGGCCCCCGACCATTCAGAGATTCCTCCTTAGAAACTTTACAACCAAGTCCCATGCTTCCCCACATTGAACAATTCCCTCATCTCCTCTGATATTATATTTGTTATGCCGCATCCTCTCTTAGATTCTGTAGAGTAACAGCAATGGTACACAAAATATTCTGTATACTTGTATGTGTATATACTTGAGTATTTAATGTTTCTGTTGTTTATATAGTAACATAAATCACATTTGTGAGAGCCATTTGTAAATAGTTGTCTTAATTTTACTAATTTTTGTTCACATCTATACACAGAATCTCACAAACATAATTTTGTTAGTTTCAGGACTAAGTAAATATTTATTATAACGTATATGTTTCTCATTAGGCAGTGAATGTATTTTCACCTAAATGGTTGTTGTTGTTTTTTGCTTATTAACTGGTAACTTAAAAGAAAAGAGAGGAATGTTATTATAGTTATTTATATTCTGACAAAACCAATTTTTTTCTTCATTATATTAGCAACATAAAAAGTAAACTTCTCAAAATGTGCTTGGTATTAAAAAGGCTGTGTCAAAATATCATGTGCCCATAGGAAGTATTAAGAGTTAAGGTGGATCAGAACCAAATAGTATATGTCCTTGGAGTGTAATATAATTAATTATATAGGACAGGAATAATTACAGGAATTTTGTCAGGGGACTACTATAGTGGAAATGGTGTTTTGGGAAGATTAATTTAATCCATAGCCAAAATAGTTTAGAGGTTGGAGAGTATAAAGAAAAGTCAGTTAATAACCTACTATCATTATACAGGATTAAAATAAAAATTCAGATAGCTATGGAATTGGGATGAGATCTTTCAAAGAGAAAAAACATAGGATTAGATGAAATAATCATACATTGGAGATGAAAAAGAGCAAGAGATATTAAAAATAAAATTCGACTTTGTTTTTTCCATATTAAAAAAATTCTAATGCAGTCAACCTGGGGCTGGTGCAGTTGGCCAGCGTCCCTGCCAGGGACTTCAGTTCCCATCTGCTTGTGGGAGGGAGAGGGGGCAAGAGGGAAGGGCGGTTGAACAAGGAGCACTGGGACAAGTTATCGAGAAAGGAAAATAATTACATGAGCTTTTATTCAGATTTCCCCCTGGTTCATTAGAACAGGTCCCATGAGCACTGATTACTGATGACCATGATGACCATATCAGCACCTTCCCTTGACTCTTGGCATCTGTCAGATGGGACAAGAACCAGCAGGCCACTGAGATTTGGGGTACTTATCCCTCTGACTCTCCAGGTGGACCACCATCTGGCAGTGATGAATTCTGCCCACAGAGGCCACAGCTCACATCACGTGGCTCTTCCATACACTTCCATGGGGATAGGGAGTGGTCATGCTGCCTTCCTTGCCCCTATTGGCTTCTTTCGTTAGTTTCCCTTAACCCAGCCTACGTGATTGCAAATAGTTCCTCAATTCTTCTATTATTACTGCAGGAACCCACAATAATATAGGAGAAAACAAATAATTTTTATTAAAAACTAATTTTTGAATAAAATTGGGGAGGGGGGATATGTCCATAGATATTGTGTAGGAAACTAGCAAATAAAAATTGAGTTGGTTAATATAAACTAAATACTTGGATATGCAAAAAATATCTGACCTAAGAAACATTTTAAACAGCCAATAAATTATTATTATGTGAAGGTGAATGACAGGTGTTTTTGATTTTAAGGATTGAGATATAAAAGAGGTCAGAAAATACACCATCCATGTGTTCATCTTTTAAAAACCACTTAAAGGTATATCCCCATCAAATGGACATATTACAGGCTTTAAAATCAGTTAAAATGGGTGTAATTGAAAATAACTTCAGAAAAACATGATTTCTAAGCTGAGTAAAATGTCAAAATTTTTCTGAAAAAAATATTATTCATATAATATTGCAAAACAGTAATCAATATTTCAAGTTCAAAATTATAACAACAACATGGAGAAATTAAAGGAAGTTTGCTTTTAAAGAATTTTTCACAAGTATTTATTATAACACATTACAGTTTCATTCTTGTATTGATAATTATTAAATTAAAAAAACATTTTGAAAAGTAAAAGATAACCACAAGTAAAATTTAAAACAAAATATATATCCTTCAAGACACTGAAGAAAACAGTAAACAAAAAACACGTAATGTAAAGAAAGTGTGTATATCAAAGGGAAAAAAAGGGGGAAACAAAAAAATTGCAGGTGACAGAACTGAGCCAAATATTTTTATAACACTTGTAAATAAAATAAAACCTTCTATTCAAACAACATACAAATAAGAAACTCTGACTGTGATGGAGTCAAAAAAAAAAACTATGGATCAGTGGTTCTCGACCTGTGGGTCG
>NW_006289416.1:12872444-12879990 GCF_000327345.1 Myotis davidii | reverse complement strand
AGCCCTGTGACAGTGGTCGCCTAAGACCATCAGAAAACACATATATTGTTTTGTGATTAATCACTATGCTTTAATTATGTTCAATTTGTAACAATGAAAATAATCCTGCATATCAGATATTTACATTACGATTCATAACAGTAGCAAAATTACAGTTATGAAGTAGCAACAAAAATAATTTTATGGTTGGGGGTCACCACAACATGAGGAACTATATTAAAGGGTCGCGGCATTAGGAAGGTTGAGAATCACTGCCATAAATCATACAACTTCCAAAAGACATGCTTTATACAGAGTGACACTAAATAGCATAGGTAACATCACAGGCAAATTTTACAAATGCAAACAAAATTCAAGACAAAAATCATGAAGTGGTCCACAATTATTCATTTCCTATAAGTACAAAGAACTTTTATAATATAATTAAATTTATACAGAAACTCTTTGTGATAAATGAAACTGAAAGAAATATGTAAATACTAAACTGCTTAAAATATAAAGAAGGCATTACCATTAATTCAGAAGCTATAGAAAATCAATGGATTTCTGTCATGTAAACTAACATGTAAAATAGTAAAATTATCATCATAATTTTATACAATGTCTGTAACATATAACAACAAATGTGTTAACAACATGCATTTTTGAACTTTCATAATGAGACTAAAATGAAAATACTTGCATTAAATGACCTCTAGTTCTCTTAGAGTTTTGTTTTTATTTGTTGTTGTTGTTTTTATTTGTTTTCTGCTGTGAAGTCAAACTTATTGGTAAGTTACTCCCTGGATACATGAATATTTTTCTTTTCTTTTTTCTTTCTTTTTTTTTTTTTTTTGAACCTGCATCATGTCTTTCAGGTCACTAGAGTAACATCTTAAAAATTATTGCTTCAGTGGTTTCTCATAGAATGTACTTTTCAGTCTCACTTCCTATATTATATTCTGGGCAACTGCCAGAAAATTACAAGACACTTTTCTTGTAGTTTGTCATTTTAGGCATCCAGTCTTGGCAGAAAATCCAAAGATCGAATGAGAAAAAGGTCAAATCTCCTAACATTGAGGAATTTATACAACTCCAAGTACAAGTTAACTCCAAAGCGCTCCTAAGAGACCAAACACAACAGTTACGTCTTGATATACAGGTTGTTGATGAAATAAATTTGTCCTTTCAAGTAGAGTTTAATTTTTAATTAGCCAGCCAGATTTTGTTGATCTAAACTGTCCATTAAATAAGATGCATTAGAAGAACTATTAAAAATTCTAACAAAAAATTCTTTATTAAAATGTACATTTCCATTAGCTGCAAAAATTCCCTCACCACTTACTTCCTGGCCAAAATTGCTTATTTCTTAGCTTTACAATATTGGGATGAAAATATGCTACAGCAGTGCATCTAAGTGTGACAATTTCTGTAACCCACTATAATGGTGTACTCTCCTATAATAAAATCCTATAAACATCAAATTTTTGTAGTTAAATTATGTGTAATTTTGGCATTGAAAATATATTACATCATAATGTTAATTTTCTCTTTTGACTTTCCCCTCTGTTTGCATTTAATTCTAAGACATTGAAAAATACATTTTAAAAATACATTTTTATTGATTCTAGAGAGGAAAGGAGAGGGAGAGAGAGATAGAAACATCAATGATGAGAGAGAATCATTGACTGGCTGCCTCCTGCACACCCCCTACTGGGGATTGAGCCCACAAACAGGGCATGTATCCTTGACCCAAATCAAACCTGGGACCCTTCAGTTCACACGCTGATGCTCTATCCATCGAGCCAAACCAACTAGGGTGAAAAGTACATTTTAAGACTCAATCCATGAAGAAATGATTGATAAGCTAGTCTTTAAAATTAAAGACTCTCCAAAAGACCATGTCAAGAAAATGGGAAGACAAGCCACAGACTGGTAGAAAATATTTAAAAAACACACAAACATCAGATAAAGCATTGTTACCCAAAATACAGAAAGAACTATTAAATGCAACAATAAGAAAATAAACAACTTGATTTAAAATTGGGGGGAGCCCAGCCAGCATGGCTCAGTGGTTGAGCAATGACCCATGAAACAGGAGGTCATGGTTTGAATCTCAGGCAGAGCACATGCCCAGTGGAGGGCATTCATGAGGCAGCCAATTATTCTCTCTCATTATTGATGTTCCTATCTCGATCTCTCTCTCCCTTCCTCTCTGAAATCAATAAAAATATACTTAAAAATAAAATTGGGGGAGAAAAGGACAGATGTAATACTTTCAACAATAAAAATAAATTAAGAAAAAAAAAGTAAAATTGGGCCAAAGACCTTAATAGATAACTCACCAAAGATCTACAGAGGCCACATAAGTACATGAAAAAATGTTCCAAATCATATGTCATCAGAGAAATGCATATTAAAACATCGCTATTAGAATGGCCAAAATCTAAAACACTGACAACACCAAAAGGTGACAAGGATGTAGAGCCACAGGAACTCGCATTCATTGCTAATGGGAGTGCAAAATGGTAAAGCCACTCTGGCAGTTTTTTTTTTTTACAAAAGAAAGCATGATGTTACCATATAATAGGACAATTATATTCCTTGGTATTTACCCAAAGGAATTGAAAATGTATGTCTGCACCGAAAGCTGTACATGGATGTTTTTAGCAGCTTTATTCATAATTGCCATAGCTTGAAAGCAATCAAAATGTGCTTCAGTAGGTAAATGGATAAATAAATTGTGGTATATCCAGACAATAGAATATTATTCAGTGCTGAAAAGGAATAAGCTATAAAATACATATTAATGGGTGAAAGAAAATATGAAAGGGCTACATATCATATGATTGCAACTATATAACATTCTGGAAAAGGTAAAACTGTGGAGACAGTAAAAAAAAAAATCAGTGGTTGTTAGGAAATGGGAGGGGAAAGACTGAAGAATAGGTAGAGCACTGAGGAATTTTAGGGTAGTGAAACTACTCTGTATGATGCCATGATGATGGATACATGTCATTATACACTTCTCCCAACTCATAGATTATACAACACCAACTCTAAGGTGAAATGTGGACTTTGGATAATAATGGTTTGTCAGAGTAGGTGCATCAATGGTAATAAACGTAACACTGTGGTGTGAGATGTTGATCATGGTGGATGCTGGGCATGTCTGGGGCAGGCGTACATGGGAAATCTTTGTCCCTTCCTCATAATTTTGTTTTTAACCTAATATTAGTTTACCAAATTATGCTATAATGCACAACTATTGTGTAAAATAGGATATATTTCTAAAGAATATCCTTGATGTAATTAACATACATATAGAGATTTTTCTTTTAATCATCATGAAAAACAATGCAGTTAGAGGTGTGAATGAGAGAAAACCTAATGCATTTTTTTTTTTTTACTGTTTAAAGATTTAGAATGTCTGTTTAAAGTGATTTGGTCTTTCCTGGGTTCCAAATAGGTTTCTTCTCAAATGTGTTAAGAAGTTGCCACTTTCCTGTCACCCGCTATTGTTGGTTGGAGCGTTGGCTGTTACCTCTGAGGAAATACCACTCTTGCCCAGGCCTTGGCTCCTGTCCTTAGCTGTGGTGCTCTCTGAGGCCAGGGCCAGCCTCCAGGTTTATTTTCATGTGTTTTCTGGCTCCTGACCCAGGGTAGAACTTGGCTCCTAGGAAAGCCGCACATCTGTGGTGGGCAGCCTTAAACACCTGATATAAACTGAAAGGAATGGGAAAGGAGGTAAAAGAGGTAAAAGTCCAATATTCTAGCAATTCAGAAGGGCCCAGGAAAGCAAAATAGAAATGAATAGTATTATAATAACTAACAAATATTGAGTATTTACATTGCACACATTCCTCTAAGAATTTAATATGTTAACTCTTTTAATCCCCAAGAAAACGCTATGAAGTAGAGGCTATGAAAGTGAATTACCACCACATATCACACACAAAATTCAATCAGTGATGGAGCTTTAAATATGAAAATAAAACTTTCAAAGACAATATCAGAGAATAGGTTAGTGACATACTTTTTACACAAAACACAGAAAGTACAAAAAAAGCATTATGCATTCAACTGCACGGAATTTAAAATTTCAATATTCATTAAATGTTACCATAAAGAATATGAAAACACTAGACAAAGTTATTTGTGAACTAGAAATTAACACAATACTTACATACAAAATATATAAAGAACTTTCATGTTCAAGAATATTAAGACAAACGACAAAAATTTCCCAGAATTTAAGGAGATTCTTGACAAAAGCGTAAACTCAAATAACCCATAAAGAATGAAAGAAAGATGCTTAAACAACTCACCAGGAAAGTCCAAATTAAACATATAGTGAGTACCCTTCGGCTTGGCAAGTATGAAAAAGTCTAGTGATACCAAGTATTGTGAGGAAATGGAACAAAGCATACTCTTGTTTATTGCTGGTGAGAATATAAACTCCTTCAAGCACTTTGGGTAAACAGTTTTATATTAGTTGGTACTAGAAGCCTGGTGCACGAAATTAGTGCATGGGGGTGGGGAGGTGTCCCTCAGTCCAGCCTGTACCCTCTCCAATCTGGGACACCTAAACAGGCAGTCAGACATCCCTCTCACAATTCAGGACTGCTGGCTCCCAACTGCTCACCTGCCTGCCTGCCTGATTGCCCCAACCGCTTCTGCCTGCCAGCTTGATCACCTCCTAACCACTCCCCTGCCAGCCTGATCGATGACTAACAGCTCCCCTGCCAGCCTGATTGCCCCTAATTGCCCTCCTTTGCCAGCCTGGTCACCCCCAACTGCCCTCCCCTGCAGGCCTGGTTGCCCCCACCTGCCCTCTTCTGCCGGCCTGGTCACCCCTAACTTCCCTCCCCTGCTGGCCATTTTGTATGTTGGAGTGATGGTCAATTTGCATATCACCTCTTTATTATATAGGATAGTTGAATATATTTGAAAATCCTACAGTCCAGATATTACAAACTTATATATATGTTCCCTAAAAAAACTACAGAGTGCATAGGAAGACATGTTAAATATTACTACTACTAATAATAATGATATAAAAAACCACAAAACCACAAATAATACTTGTTCAAGGCTTGTATAGGCAGAATCTACTTTTAAGTGCACCATAAAAGTCATTTTGTCTTTGAAATTATTCTATGAATTGGAATGAACATACTTCCTATTATTAGTAAGCACGCACACATAAGTAGAAAAATGCAAAAATAAATTAATAGGGAAAATGTAACACAGATCAATGTAATGGTTATGACTTCAATGGTGAGTGTGTGTATTTATTCGAGTGGTGGTATAATGGGGTTTCTAACATGCTGCCATATTCTATTCTACTTTTCATTCTAAATAGTAGCTACATACACTTGCTAGCTTATGGTGTTACATATATGTAACAAAAAGTTTAGTTTTTGAACTTTATAGGTGGGGAGAATATGAATGTTGTAGATACCAACATATACCAATACATATCATTGTTTTTCTTTCTATATTTTGTTTGAATATTATCCAGTGTCAGCATCGACTACAAAAGATACAAACTCTTATTTGGACTGCAAATAACTGGGACAGATACATTTACTTATTTCTCTATTCCAGGTTCCAGGGATAAATGGAGACATTTTTGGCTGCAAGGCAGTTGTATACCATATAGGTTAGTATTAAGGCTAAGATGCGTGTATAATTCGTTTTAGCAGCACAAAGGGGAGAGCAGACAGCCTAGCCTAAAGAAAACCAGAAATGGGGAGTGCTTCATGCAGAAAATTGCAGTTACTTCCAGACTTGGAGGAAAATTAGGAAATCTCCAGGTGGCAAAAAAGGGGAAAACACTCACCTTGCTAACAAAGTTAGAGAAGAAAAAGCAAACAAGCCAGCAAGCAACCTGAAGAGCCCAGGTATGACTTACAGATAGGACCTGTACCTCGCTGCCATAGCAGAATTCACTTTTTTTGTTTAAATCAGAATTTCACTGTTCCTGATGAAATCAGTTTCCATAAGAGAACTCTGCATCTATCATGATTAAACTACCTCTGATGATAGACTAATACTTTATTTGATTAACAGCCTTTAAATCATAGCTACTTCTTGATTATGTTAGGACCGTGTTATTAAGTCTATTTGCAATTACCTGACACTCTGGTATATCGTGTCTAGTGTTTGCTAAGAGAGATTTTTAGTTCCTTCTCTAAGTTGAAAAGCGTCTGTCTGATCTTGACCATTACCAAGTTATTGAAGCGATTTGCCTGCCTACTTGTTAAGTTGCGACCTCCTGAGGAGTCTTTATGAAGCCATTAATTATATCATTAAAAAGTTGTATTCAATTTTTATTCCATCAGCAGATAGTTCTTCCTGTCATTTTGCTAATAGTAATCCCTGAACAACAAGCAATCATCAGTTATCTAGATATTCAGGAGAAACTGAACCTAAGAACATACCTGTTACATTGAACAACATTAGTAACAGCAGCTGCTGGAACAAACACCCCCAGATCAGTGGCTTCCTAGCTCACGTCACAGACAGATGTGGTCAGGGTCTTGCCCCCAGTGGTTTTTTCTTCCTTGGCTCTGCCGTCTTGAAGTCCTTCCCTTCTACTTACAAGGAAAAAAGAGAAAGAGAGAACATGAAGATTGTGCAGGCCATTATTTCTCTGCATATTCCACAGTCCAAAACACAGTCACTGTGCTCACACAGACCAATCATATTCAAAGGGACAGGAGGTCCTGGGACCTTCGATTTATAGCCAAGTCAGACAGAGGTAGTGGGTAACTTGGGAACCTACTTCTTGTGGTTGGCATTTGCAGTGGGAGGGGAGTGGTCTTGTGGACTTGAACCTGTGGGATCTGAACTATTTCCCGTTAGATGGTGGCAGAATCTAGTTGATTTGTAGGACACCCAGTCGGTGCCATGGAGAATCACTTGGTGTACAGAAAAGCCCCCACACTTTGGTGACCCGAGTATCAGAAGGGAAGTGTTCTCCATTATGGGACAGGAGACATATAGGGAAGAAAGATGTAGGTGGGGAGACCTGGGTTATTTCACTTACATAGAAAGGTGGAACATTGAGTCTTCCCTTTTTACTAAAAGTCCCCAAAAGGGAACAGTGGACACAAAATATTTCCCCTGCATCTTAAACCTCCCCGTTCCTCCAGTCTATGCTGCTCTCCTGTTGCCCTGGGAAACTCTGAGCTGCCATTCTCCTCCCCAGGTGTCCCTCACAACCACAGAAGAGCCAAAAGTACTCTCCTGAGGACAGGTCCTCTTTTAATTTTTAATGCCCATTGGTGAATATGCTTGATTCATTGCCTTGTCTCTAATGGATAGTTTCTCCCTTCCTCCTGTTGTATCTGACATGCCATGACTACACTAGAGGCCTGTGTACAAAAATTTGTGCACTTGGGGGGGTCCCTCAGCCCAGCCTGTGCCCTCTCGCAGTCTGGGACCCCTCAGGGGATGACCACCTGCTGGCTTAGGCCTGCTCCCCAGGGGATTGGGCCTAAGCTGGCAGTCATACAAACCTTTGGCAGCCCAGGAGCCCTTGGGGGATGTCCACTTGCCA
>NW_006289416.1:12864615-12872291 GCF_000327345.1 Myotis davidii | reverse complement strand
GATTTTTAATATATTGTATTGATTTTTTACAGAGAGGAAGGGAGAGGGATAGAAAGTCAGAAACATCAATGAGAGAGAAACATCGAACAGCTGCCTCCTGCACACCCCCTACTGGGGATATGCCCACAACCAAGGTACATGCCCTTGACTGGAATCGAACCTGGGACCCTTCAGTCCGCAGGCCGATGCTCTATCCACTGAGCCAAACCGGTTAGGGCTACCCTTTTATTATATAGGATTATGCCTTCTCTTGGTGCCATGCTGTCCTTCCCTGTAACATGATTTCCTTCAGCAACTTTGTCTGCTTCACCCTGATCTTGTGCCTCTACCATGTTGGTACCCTAATGGTGGAAGGTGACTAATGTGTTTCTCAGAGCATACCTGGGCCCATAGTCCTTACTGGGTTAGATAATAGAGGAGATGCCACTAAACTCTGCCTGCTGGTACACCGATGCTTAATTCTGATCTAGTGGAGAACCATTTTATCTACTTAACTTTTCATAGTCTCAAAATGAAAACTGAGGTCCATTATTTATATTTTGAGACAATGAAGCTTATATTCATAAAAGTTAGGTGATTAAATCAAGATGACATAACCAAATAAGTGAAAGGTTACATATCTGGCTTCCTGGTTCAATTCCTGTTTTCTCTCTCTCTCTCCCTCCCCCACTCCATTCCCTCTTAATATATATAAACTGGCCCTATTTCCAATGAGATAAAACTCTTTAGTGTAGATGTACATGCAGAGATTTACCTTACTTAGGTGGTCCCCACAATCACCAGATCTCAATCCAATGGAGCATTTGTGGGACGAAGTTAAAAGAGCCATCAGGCAGCTGGTTCCACAGCCATCAAATCTCACAGAACTGGACAGTGCTATTCATCAGGCATGGTGTCAGATTCTCGCATCACCTTTCAACATCTCGTGGAGTCAATGCCAAGAAGAATCGCCGCAGTATTGAAGGCAAAAGGTGGCCCAACGAAGTACTGATGGGGTGGTCATAATAATCTGGCCACTCAGTGTATATTCCTTGGATTGAAAATTTAATTGTCTTATATTCTCAAGAATATACCTTTATGAAAAATCTATTATGCTTGATTTTATTTCATTTGCTTAACCACAAATGTGGAAAAATTAAGACTTAACCTGGAAAATTAATAATTGATGTTTCAAGAGAAATATAGCAATCATTGCAGGAGTTACTTGATATAAGTTAAGGAAAATAGTGATATATTTATTTCATTGTACAAAGACTATCAAATTAACAAATAGTTACATACTGGATATATGATTATGTATGTGACTAATCATGCCAAAGAGTATTCTTAATTCTAAATAAATAAGCAAATAAATTCTTAGCTCAGGTTCAACATTTTCAGAAAACATTAAGACAATACAAACCCTAACCAGCCAAAATTTAACTTATTGCCACCAATAAATACCAGTCACTTACTGAGCTAGTGAAAAATATAAAAAAGGATTTCAAGAACTACATAAATTCAATGCGTAAGACACAGAATTTTAACATAAACAAACACTGATTATACTGGTGATTTGAAATCCTCATTACAGATGGCTTCATCAAACGTCAAAACTGCTTAAGCTGGTTCAAATTACTACTGTGGTTCCCACTTTCTCTTCAAAATGTCTCTTCAAACAGCAGAGGAAAGCAGATGTTGACTGAGAGGAGGGGTGTGAAGGAGTGTTCCCTTCTTGAGCTTTGAGTGGTTTTATTTTACCGTTGTTGGTACCAGGTAAAAGGAAATTCAGAGGTCCAAAGGAAATCACTGAGGAGGGGATTAAGATGGGAACAAGCGCCTCTGAAGCACTGTTACATAAGTAAACTTGGCATAAAAGACTGTGTCAGTCAAAACTGTCCTGCTACATGGCCTCCATTATCCTGGAGGAAAATTGCCATGCTTTGGAAGACTTGCCTTAAAGAGAAAAAAGAAATAAAAACACAACTAAAAAGAAAATAAAAATATGTTGTGGTACCTAAGTGTGTATTTGATTGAATACTACCTACATTAAATTTGCATTCAGAAATAGGGAAGATCAATAAAAGAAATATTTGTTTATGAGTGAGAGAAACAAATATTTGAGAAATTGGGTTGGATGTTAGAAAGTGACTTGGTCCTTGATTAAAGACTAAGTCTTAAAAATATGTAAGTACTCTGTACTGGAAATTGATAATATTAAACTTAATTTAACATACGCTATATTTTTACTTTCTAAGTAAAAATACAATGGTCTTGTTCCATAATTTCCCCAAATGTGTGCACAGAAAACATGTCATTTTTCTAAGAGGACTAGTATTGGCAAAATTATGTTTTGAAAAAATTGGTATAGTAATTGCTTTATTGAACTGCACAGAATAAGTAAATGCGTATATTGAAAAGATAATATACATGTGGACTTTACTAAAATAAATTATAAATGTGCATATTTTCAAACACATGGAAACACACACATACTATTTAATGTGTCCTTTGTATCCGTCATTTTTAGAATAAAACAGTGCAGTAGATACTAGTATTCTTATTTTACAAATAGGGAAACTATGGCCTAGAATGGCGAAGTAACTTGTCCCAAGTCATACTGCAAATAAACAAACCAAGCATTAAAATTGAGATTGCCCAGCTCTTTCCTCTACACAGTGCTGCTCCAACATCACCCACACTGACATGAACTGCATTACTCCTTCATGCTAACCACAGCCTTTCTTTTTGTACTTGGAGCCATTATAGGTTTGTAACTCCCACTTTATCCACTTAGCCTCTCAATAGAGTAAATCTTTTGTACCTTTTCCAAAATCTGTGCCTAGTATATAGCGTTTCCATAAGTATTTCCATGGTGGTTATTAAAAGCACAGAGCCCCATGTTGTAGTGGATAGGTCTTAGCTTTGCACCAGATCAGCTTGGGCTTCCTTCCCTGCCTACCACTCACTGGCTCTGTGACATGGCGTACACTGTTTAGAATTTCTGAGGCACTCTTTTAATTTTAGAAAACAGAATAAAAATATATACCTCCCTCAACTTATAAAGCTTAGATCATCTAATGTACGCAAAACCACATGCACATTAATGTGTCATGAGCATGATTTAAGTGTGGGGACCACAGAGCCAGAAAAAGGCCTGAGGTATGCAGAACCCATTAGGTACATTAAAATACCTATGAGAATTTTTGTCTGGCTGGACCTAAATAATATTTTATTGATACACAATCCAATACAATCATAATAAAGAGATTAAGAAGCAACTAAGCTGCAATGCGTATGTACATGTGTGTGTGTCTTTGTACGTGATTGCATGTGTGTGTTGCACTGATAGGAGGGTATAGATTTTCTCTAACCCATACAGGAAAAAAGAACTGGGAAAAATAAGGTGGTGTGTGGTAGAAACAAGGATGGAAATTATAATGTGTTTTATGTGCTTTAGAAGTACACAACTATAACTGACAATCTCCTGTTCACAGATGTTTGTCATGGAGCTCGGTTTGTCATCAATGTTGAAAGTCAAATATCCTGGGTGTAAGTTTCTCTCAGGTTCAACATTCTAGCCTCAATTTTTGAGCTGATAACTGCCTTTAACTTGCTACATATGTTAACATGATTTCCTGGTCATGTCTTTAATCCTGGAAAGGTTAATAATTAAATGTAAAGAAGTTTAAATAAATAAACGAATGGATTTTATTATTTAACTAGAGGCCCGATGCACGAAATTCTTGCAAGAGTAAGCCTTGCAGCCCTGGCTGCCTCAGCCCTCACAGCCCCGGCTTCATCTGGAAGGTGTTCTGGAATATCATCCGGACAGTTGTTCCGATGTTTGGCCATTCGGTTGATTTGCATATTATGCTTTTATTTTTATAGATAGTAGAAATAGGCATACAATTTTTATCATTGGAATGGCATGCATACATTTAGCATTGAGAAGCCTGTAATGTTTGATGAAGTCATTCTAGATATTCTGAAAGATCAGTCAAGATTTCAATCCAGCTGAATACTATCACAGCATCATGACAACAATTTGGAGAATACTGACACGGTTTAAAGAACTCCTGACTCACTGTGCTGAAATGGTTTATTTATTAGGTGTACAAGATTTGTTTAAATTTTGGGAAAGTTTTGCTTTTTTGTGTCAGCATTTGAATATTTAAAAATATAATTAAATAAACACATTATATGTGAAGATACAATTTAAAGTACCTGAAGAAATATAATTACTAAGTTATCAATAATATGAGTACAATAATGAGATTTTGAGTTGAATTTAAAGCTAAGCTGAAGCATTCTTATGACTGTCACTTTAATGAAACAGTGGTAATTTATCTCTCAAATAACTACAGTCTTTCTGTACATTAAAGTTTCTCTGAGAGAAAAATCACATTGTTGAAAACCCACTTAGATAAATATTAGTTGCTTTTCATTTCTTTCCTATCTCACTATCCAGATTTCACTGTTTCATAGTAAAATGGTTTCATATTATTCTGTAACTGGATACATAAGTGGTCTGTATCTGCAAAACTCCCTGAACCATAAAAATAACATAACATTTTAAAATTAGTTTCCAAGGGGGCTGTGTCTAACATGATTATGTTTATGGCCCTAATATCTAATTTAATTAACTTATATAAAATGACATTAACAATTATTTTCTTGACTGAGCCATGGTGGGAACTGGCATTTCTAAAGCTAGCTGACTTTGGGTTCAGTTTGGCACACAAAAGAGAATTTTGAGCTTTCTGGCACACTGGGGTGAGAGGAGACAGGCAGATATTTTCTATGAGGAGACAGCAGGCTGGAGGCCAACAAAAGGATCCCATATTAAAATTTAACATTGCCTGCACCATGCTACAATTTCTCTGAAATACACCCCAAGTGTTAGGAAAAGATTGTATCGCATCATGATCTTTTATTAATGGTGCATTAGAGAATTGGGAGAAGATTCTGTCCAAGTTTAGGACAAATGAAGCAGAGAGAAAATATCAGGCTGCAGGCGTGCAGATAAGATTAGCAACTGGTATCAAGAGAACACAGGAGAGGTGACAAATCACAACCGAAAACAGATAAGAATCCCAGTGGGATCCTGAGGAAATCCGGGAAAATTTACCTGAAGTTCTGGAAGGTCACCGAGATCATAGATCTTATAGGACATCAGTAGTCAAATGACATATCTGTGCTTGAAAGAATAAGTGACTCCAGAAAGTTGGCTCTCATAAGAACATCTCATTATCCTGATGCAAGCCCAGACAGCAACTAGCATCCTGATGCAAGCCCAGACATCAACTAGCTTGACAAAGTGGACTATTTAAATATTAAGAACATATATCTTAAAGATAGTTCTGGCATATTAAACAGAGAGCCAGAGTTCACCATCAGAGTCCTGGGCTCAAGCCCTGGATTTTCCCAATTACATGGCATGAAACAAGTCTCTGAGCCTATATGTCATTTACTATGAACATATCCTATAAAATAAAAGGCTAATGTGCAAATCAACCAAACAGCAGAACAACCAGACACTATGACACACACTGACCACCAGGGGGCAGATGCTCAAAGCAGGAACTGCCCCTGGCGGTCAGTGCGCTCCCACAGGGGGAGCACCGCTCAGCCAGAAGCCGGGCTCACGGCTGGCAAGCGCAACTGAGGTGTCGGGAAACTCTCCCGCCACTGTGGCAGTGCTAAGGACATCAGTCGGACATCTCCTGAGGGCTCCTGGACTGTGAGAGGGCACAGGCTGGGCTGAGGAACACACCCCCACCACCACCAGTGCACAAACTTTGTGCACCAGGCCTCTAGTAGTATCATAACTTAGGACAGACCTGCTGTTGATCTAACAGGTTTACATAGTCAACAAACTGGCCTTCATGGGTCCATTACTATAACCCTTTTACATCTCTAGGAAATCGAGGGACAGTGATATTCAGAAACTGGCCTGAAATCCTGCAACTGTAGCCGCGGAATATGAACTCAGGAAGTTTGGCTCCAGCCAAATGGAAATGACTCCCTGCTTTTCTTGGGAAGATTCATTTACTTTTTAGCTCCACAACCCTTGGCTGAGTTCCTGAAACATTCACAGTGTTATATTTTACAAAAGTCACAGCGCCATCCTTAATCTCAAAGAGCATGTCATTCCAGCAAAGAAAGGTCTCCTAACCGAGGCCTTGTTCATAGATGCCAGACTTCACTGCGAACATATTTTATAATTGATAGATTCTGGTGTAAAGGAAAACAAGTATTACTAACAGATTTGTAAATATTCAGATAATTTTTCATTGTTCTTCTCATTATTTTACATAGGTTAGACCAACATTCTATTTATTTAAAAAATATGTAAAGCAGCTTTCATCAGAAATAGCTTTGACACCCAAAGCTATTGAGCAGCTTTGGGTGGATGATTTGGAAAATGACTTCTTACAGGTCATTTACTGATATATGGCCTGCTCATTTCCTGTATTTCAAGATATTTAACATACTATGGATTCTTACCAAATTTTCTAAAAATTTGTGTTTTCAATCCAACATAAAGGCTAATTTGTTTTTATCCACAACTGGTTTTGATATGTGGATTGAACTGGTGGAGCTGTATCCCTATTGAAATGACCGGTGTGTTGGGTGGCAGAGGGTACTTCGCTCACTTATGTACTCTGGCTTCTCCCTCAGGGTTGAAGTCACCCCCCAGGGAACGGGCAGTAGCCCACCCGCTAGGTTCCCAGGAGTAAATGCTTTGATCTGTCTCCATGCCCAGAGGCCTGTAAGGGCAGGTTCCCATGTGAGGTTTCAGCACAATTTGAGATTGGATGGGGCATTGTCTATATCTGGTCATAAGTATTAGGAGGCTACCTTGTCGCATTCCTCCAACCTACGCATTCTTGTTAATAAAGGTGTCACTTCAGGTTCCAGCTGTCGATTCCTCTATGGTCACACTCTCTCTTTCTCTCAGAACTCAGCATAGAAGTAGAAGTATAATGTATTTCCCTCCTTAAATAAAGTTGCTTCCATGTAGAGTCACTTCAGAGTTCTCACGACACTTTATAAGCACATGTAATATGTAACTGTCATATATATGTGTGTGTGTGTAAAATACAAAATTGTGATATGGACTCATTTCTAATCATTTCTAGTTGTGCCACCTACCAGAACAAAATGATGGAAGGCCCCCTATGATCTAATCTAATAATCCATCAGCAATGTCAATGATTATATCAAAGTCTTACAGACATGAAGAAATGCATGATGACAGGGACAATGGTGCCCTTGTAAGACTCCAGAGCCTGTAATAAATATGTTAGGCTACATGGTAAAGGAGAACTAAGGATTCAGATAGAATTAATGTTGCTAATTAGCAGACTTGGAGATGGGGGATTATTCTGGATTATCTGGGTAGGTTCAATGAATCCCAAGGATCCTGAAAAGTGGAAGAGGCTGGCCCAGCTGGTGTGGCTCAGTGATTGAGCATTCACCTATGATCCAGGAGGTCATGGTTGGATTCCTGGGTTTCAGGTTCATCCCCTGTAGGGAGCATGCAGGAGACAATCAGTAATTCTCTCTCATCATTGATGTTTCTCTCTCTCTCCCTTGCCCTTCCTCTCTGAAATCAATAATAATATCTATCATCTATCTATCTATCTATCTATCTATCTATCTATCATCTATCTTTCTATGGCTAATATGCA
>NW_006289416.1:12853742-12863429 GCF_000327345.1 Myotis davidii | reverse complement strand
CTTCTTCCTGCTTTCCCTTTCGCCTCCCTGCATTGTGCCTACATATGCAAATTAACCGCCATTTTGTTGGCAGTTAACTGCCAATCTTAGTTGGCAGTTAATTTGCGTATAGCCCTGATTAGCCAATGAAAAGGGTAGCGTCATACGCCAATTACCATTTTCCTCTTTTATTAGTGTAGATAATATAATAGTGAGTTTGTATAACTCAGGTATGTTCTGGGTTTTTCCATGAGATGATTTTATGTGTAAACTACATGAAACCAAAAGCAATTTGGGCACATCTTTAAAAAAAAATGTTTAAATAAGCATTATGGTTTACAAACTCCTCCAAGAACTGCCTATATATAGAAGGGGTTGGTCAAGGAAGGAGACTTGGAGAGATCGCAGTGTGAGAGGGACATGGTTCAGCTTTTAGAATAAAAAATGGGGATGTGAGCCAAAGAACACGGGTGCCTCTAAAGAAGCTTGAAAATGCAAGGAAACAAAATTCTCTCCTTGGGACTCCAGGAAGAAATGCAGATCTACCCAACACCTATATCTTAGCCCAGTGAGACCCATTTCAGACTTCTGCCCCCTAATTAAAAGAAAATACATTTGTTTTGTTTGAAGCCACCAAGTTTATGGAAATTTGTTACAGCAGCAGTAAGAACCATATATGTGTAAATGTACATTCTCTCTCTCCTCTCTCTCTTTCTCTCTCTCTCCATATATACAGTGAAAATTCTTTGAAAGCACAGAAAAGGGAATACCTCATTTTGCTTGATTGATTACTGAATATTGGCCAGAACATTTCTATCATTTTAGGCAGGATTTTGTTAAGATTTTCACAATTATAAGCCTCACAGTTCATCACATGTTGAAAGCTTTATATTCAAGTGGCAACAATTTATAGATGGGCAATTTGTATAACTCAGGTATGTTCTGGGTTTTTCCATGAGATGATTTTATGTGTAAACTACATGAAACCAAAAGCAATTTGGGCACATCTTTAAAAAAATGTTTAAATAAGCATTATGGTTTACAAACTCCTCCAAGAACTGCCTAAAGAAGCAAGAAACATGAACACTCTTTAGTACCAGATGTGAAGCAGTTTCTTCTAACATGAAGTCAAAATACATTAGTGACTCAGCACTGTGACAGCCAGCACCCTGGAGATTATCTCTCTGGCCTGCGGAGACAGACTGAGGGAATTAATGAGGTTTGGGTGAAAGTCAACCTAAATGTCTGCACAGAAAATACTGGCATAATATTTCCTAGCAGATAGTCACATTTTCAAATCTGGTAGTATAATAAGAGATACTAATTTTTCTTTTGATTATCCCAATAAAGCATTGCCAACTGATCAGGGCACCAAATACAGTTTGCCCTCTACCAAATGTTTGAATTTTAAAAATCATCTTAGTACCTTCATACGCAGAATCACACACACACACACACACACACACACACACGCACACACGTGCACACACTCTCACATAAATGAATCTTCATTTTGCATATTTGTGAAAAATTATCACCAAATACAATTTTAATACAATAGTGTGAATTTTAGTTTCCCATCAAATATCAATACCAGAAAAACACACACATAAAATACATTTATTTTTCTAAAGTATAGCTTAAATATAAATAGATTTACAAAGTTAATGGTTGGAACTCACTACTGATGAAGGACTGAAGATACATTTTAAAAACACAAAAGCTCTCAGTTTATGTTAGATAAATGTGCATTCTGTAAGGTTACTGAATTTACTTTAAATTCTTTTATTTCAGTCTAGTCAGCATACCTCTCTGAGACTCGACTGTGAGTGTAATGAAATCAAAACACTGAGGTCAAGGTGGACATTAACCTCTATGAGTGGCATTGTCATGTGTCCAATCTAAATTTGATAAATCAACAAGCAAAACCCAAGTTCATCCATCACATTAAAAAAACCTTATTGATATACATGGAATTGATTCAAAATATGCACGTAGGAGTTAGTATGGGGATTAACATTTCACTCATAAACTTTGATTAAAGTTGAACAACTAAAAAGCTACAACTGTAACAATATTTTATACTAATTACCCCTATGCACAATGTCAGTAAATAATGTGAATAGTTTTTGCAATACTTTTTTCCTATTGTATGTTTTATCTGATTATTGAAATTCGATTGTATTGTCTATGGAGTTTAATAATAAGATTGCTCCACTTTCATTTTTCTCTTATAGTTCATTTTTCCTGGTAATTTTATTATTTACATTTTATTGTATTGTATTGTACAAAAGCATATATCACTGACAATTGGAAATTAAAAAGCAAAACTACCCCTTTCCACAGATAGTTTGAGAAATACTGCCACAAAATCCACCTCATATTAAAGAAAAGGGAAAGTAGCCAAGGGAAGATGAAGTTTTTCACATAAAGATCAAGTTGTATTGTAGCTAAAGGCCTAAAGAATGTTAACCAATATCAAACTGCAAAGTGGAATAGTCTTTGCTGAAGTCTTATAGTGTGCTGGCTCTTAGCCCTATTAAAAACCTAATCACCACCTGGCCAGTGTTGCTCAGTGGTTGACCCAGGAACAAAGAGGTCACAGTTTGATTCCTGATCAGGGCACATGCCTGAGTTTCAGGCTCAATCCCCAGTAAAGAGGTGCAGTTAGCAGCCAATTGATGTTACTCTCTCATTGATGTTTCTACCTCTCTATCCCTTTCCCTTCCTCTCTCTCTAAAAATATCAATGAAAGCATATCTCTTATAAAAAAAACACACATAATAACCAGGAGGAAGACAAATAAAGATTATGCTTTAAGATTTGTAGATAGCATCACCTGGGAGTAATAACTAAAGCACTGGAAACAAAACCAAGAGGAAAAAAATGTTTTTGACCATTGGGTCTGATGTGTAGAAACCCAGATAAAAATTTGTAGAAATCAACAGAAGTCTGGTACTTTTTAAAACTCAGCGATACAGTTTCAGAAAAGAAGAAACCTGTTCCTTTAAAGCAGGGGTGGGGAACTTTTTTTCCTGCCAAGGGCCATTTGGATATTTATAACATCGTTTGAGGGCCATACAAAATTATCAACTTGCAAATTAGCCTGCTATATTTGGTCAAATATTTAATTAATTCACTACTAATGCTTGGCAGGGCCAGACCAAATGATTTCTCGGGCCTTATACAGCCCGCGGGCCGGATGTTCCCCACCCCTGCTTTGAACAAATGAGTAGATTTGAATTGAACATATATGCACATTGTCACTAGCAGGATGAGGTTTCCAAAAATTATAACACAGAGCAACACCCTTTTTTGCAAAATAGGAGGTTAAAGTGGGTATCAGGGTAATGCTGGCCTCATAAAATGAGTTTGGGAGTGTTCCCTCATCTACTTTTTTGGAAGAGTTTGAGAAAGATTAGTGTTAATTTTTCTTTAAATGTTTATTAGAATTCCCCAGTGAAACCATCCGGTTCTGGGCTTTTCTTTGGGAGGTTGTTGGTTACTGATTCAATCCTCTTACTCATTATTGGTCTGTTCAGATGTTATATTTCTGCCTGATTCAGTCTTAGGAGGTTGTATGTTTTTACAAATATATCTATTTCTTATAGATTGTCCAGTCTGTAGGTGTATAACTGTTCCTAGTAATCTCTTACAATGTTTTGCATTTCTATGGTATCAATTATAATTTCTCCTCTTTCATTTCTGCTTTTATTTATTGGAATCTGTTTTTTCTTGGTAAGTCTAGCCAAAGGTTCATAGATTTTGTTTCTGTTTTCAAAGAATGAACTTTTAGTTTTGTCAATATTTTCTGTTGTTTTTCCATTTTCTATGTTATTATTTTTGCACTAATCTTTATTTTTACTTCCTCCTGAAAGTTTGGGCTTAATTTATTTCTCTTTTCCTAGTTCTTTGAGATGTAACAGTATGTTGTTTATTTGAGATCCTTCTTTTTTATGAATGTTGTCATTTAGCTATAAGCTTTCCTTTTATAACTGCTTTTGGTGCATCCCATGAGGTTTTAAATGTTTATGTGTTCCATTTTCATGTGTATCAAGATAGTTAGTGTTATATCCCTTTTGTTTTTTTCTTTCATCAATTGTTATTTCAGCAGCGTGTTCTTTCATTTCCCCCGTTTGTGAATTTTCAATTTCCTCCTGCTATTGATTTCTAGCTGTCTGTTTGGATCAGCAGATGGGCAGAGCCACTGGCTGTGAGCAGGAGTGCAGCCGGCCCAGACCAGAGCACTGGTTGCTGTGCTCATCTATCTGGTCCCCACTTGTCAAGCCTCACAGGTTCTTCCAGTGATCCCCAGGAGGCAAAACCCAACTTGGCTTCCTAGGAAGCATCCCACAATGCTGGGAAAACTAGAAATCCACTTTGGGTTTTCCACTGGAGAATCCATAGGCCCAGGGGTCCTCTGGGTGTGGCAATGTGCCAGGCGTAGGGACTAGTAATGCAGTCAGAGTGTACCTACTCCTCTTTCCTTTCTTGTGCTGTCCTCCAAAGTCTCTGGAACTGAAGGAAGAGCAGGTGTTTCAAGCACATCCTGCATTCTGGGATTTTCATGATAGTGTCCTGTCTATAGATTGTTGCTACTTGTTCTTCCTGCAAGAGAGACGGAACTCAGGGACTGTTTTTGAGGATTGATTTGTGATGCCCTGTAGTTGAGGCTCAAGACACAAATCTGGGTGGCAGGCTTTTTATGCGAAGTGGCTTGCTGCCGTGTGGGCTAAAATTGCCCAACATGAGAAAGTGCTCAAGTCCAAGGCTGGTGGCAGCTCTTTTGGCTAAACTAGAGCAGGAGCCAGAGCCAGGACACCTGGTTCTGGTGTCACAGCTGCCACCAAAGGCCACCATATTCTCTCATCAACTTTTAGTACAAAACCACTTTCATTCAATTAAGAAAACACATGAATGCTTTTGCTGCAAGTTGCAAATTTCAATCTGGTTATCACAGCCTCATATTCATAGCAGAAGAGTGAGTTACATATTACAAAGTCTTATAAGATATTTCATTGACTATAAGTGATTCCATAAGCACCAATAGCAAGGAACTTGGGTTAATTTTTATGGAAATATTTGGGCAAAATATTATTTGGTCAATAATAATCTGTGCTCAGGAAGGGTGCATACATTTTCAATTATTCGATTTTGGAGTGACTTTTACATGAACATGAATGTTTTAAAAAGAAATAGGAAACGAAAGTGGCAAAGTCAGTGATGAGACCTAGGATTCATCCTCTTCTGCATTGTGTCCCTTCCTGCACTGAAAGTGAGACAGTACTTTCAAGGATGTTTCTCTGACAGGAGTCTGTTTGAATAGGTCACATCTCCATGCCCACGGTCCCTAGGCTGTGAACAGTTATCATTAGCATATCAAAAACCTTCCAAAATGTTTGGAAGATTTTGTTTCTTTTATCTGCAGGTTTTCTCTGGAAGAAGCTAGTAAGGAGTGTATCCTGGGATATGAGTTTTATTTCAAGGTTATTGAAGTATCACAGAAGCGCAGTCGAGTGGAAATCTGGTGAATAATATCCAGAGGGCACTGCTAGCAAGATACTGAGAGAGTCTCAGGAAACTTGAGAAATGATGATAAACATTTTAAATTCAGTTTACCATGGGGATAGAACATCTATTTTGACAGACAAACCAACACTTTGGTCCAAGTTTAATGATAAATTGTAGATTTGTAACCTTCCAATTCACAATGACTACCTATCATTTTGCAGTAATAAGCTAGCACGTTCAAGAGATATTTTGAAACAGATAAAATAAAATTTATATTCAAGGCCATTTAGGATATTCATATGTTTTGGTTTACTAGTAAGCATCGGGGTAACTTTCAGGACATTTTCACATACTGAATTTATCATTCATAATGTACCAGTAGGGATGATCACTTATGTTACTGTTAGAAGATAAACTGAGAGATATTAAGGATTTTGAGTTCACTTGAGCAAAAAATCGATATGAATTGGGCAGCATTCAATCTAGCAGATAGAAGGAAGCTCTGGGATGCTGTACAAAATAAAAGGCTTTTAGAGCAGAAGAGAACAGGACAAGGAAGTTATACTCAGCAAAAGTAAAAAGCAGGTTGGTTATTGCAAGGTCACTTTCCTTGAGGGACGGCAGGGGTCTATAAGGCAGACGACCTATTGCTGATCAGGTGATTCCTGATTGACTGTTTCTAATTCCGTTTCTGGGCGAGCAGAAACTGTAATTAAGATTCAGTTTGGTAATATGGGGTTTAGCACAAGTGACTATTTTGGGCCTGTTGTCTTGTTTTGAACATTACCGAGGTATTATTTTCTGCAGAGCCGTCCTAGGTGATCATAAAGATTCATTCCAACTCTGAAATTGTTTCTTTCTCCTTGAATACTGCTCATTATTTACTATTGTCTAAATTGAAAACGCCTAACCAGATAAAGCCACCTTAAGGTATACTAACTGAAAAGAACATACTTCACTTAAAAATACCAATGAATAAGTGAACGTACATGTTTTCATCACCCAGATTAAGAAGGTAAACATTATTTTATCTTGGAATTTCTGATGTGCTTCTAAGCAAGTTGGTCTTAGTCAGTGTCTAGAACTTAGCTATAAACACACACACTTTTACTCCTTGAAGAACAAGAACACCATCGTGGCCACACTAATGTTAGAAAACCAGAGCAGGGAAAGCCACAGAAAAGGAAACCATAGAAAAGCAGGATGAAATTCTGCAGATGAAGTCTGGTCAAATTTCTGGCAGCTCCAGGAAGTAGGATAGCGTGCAGCAGACTCCAGGCACTGAAAAGAAGGGAAGACACATTTCATCTGCTGATGACAACAGGAAAGCAGAGTTTGAAGTTTGGGTTACATCAAGTCAACCTTCTAAAACACAAGGGTAAATAAACATCCCTATAAACTTAATTCTGGGAGACTAGGAGGAAACTTACATTTGAAGAATTAGTGGACAAAATTTTCCTCAATTTGGTAAAAAGCATACGTTTACAGACTTAAGAACTTCATCAATCTTACACAGAAAAAATACAAAGAAAACAACCTGTAGACACATCACAACCAAACTGTTGACAATTAAGCTTAAAGAGAACATCACCAAAGTAGAGATTTAAAAATAAAACAAAACACCAACGCCTTAAAAGTAAATGTCAGCAATGATATGAATACCTGATGACTTTTCATCAAAAACAATAGAATCCAGAAGATATTATAATAACATTTCAAAAGCCAAGAATATTTTCAACCTAGATTTTTATATCCAGTAAAATTAAAGCAAAATAAAAATATCCAATGACAGAGTGAGAGAGAGAGAGAGAGAGAGAATGCTTTGTCAGTACATCTGTACTACAAGAAATTTTAAGCAAGTCCTCTAGACTGAAGAGAAATTAGTAATAATATACATATTATGAGCTAACTTTACCTAATTGACAATTTCACCTAACAGTATTAACATATTAAGTCTTTCCAAATTCACAGAGTACATTTATCAAGATAGATCATATTTTAGGCATAAACGAGTCCCTAGTGAATCCTCTCCAACCACAATGAAATTAAATAATAAATTCAATAAGAGGCTAGAGAGGAAAATTCTAACTATTTGAAAACTTAACACACACATTTAAACATCCTATGGTCAAATAGTGACTAATAAGAAAAGGATAAAAACTATCTAAGAGCCTAAAAGCCCTTTGGCCTAGCCATGTATGGGTCTGTTGCAATGGACCCCTCTTAAAAGCAGCTCACATAGTGCACTCAGAAGTAAACAAGCTACACCTGAGGAGAATGCACTGCCATCATTCATTGTCATTGCCATCCATTCTATGTGGGAAGCGAGGACTGTAGGAGAATCCTATCCTAAGAACAGAATGTGGAATAGTAAGTCCAGAGGGACAGTGGTTGAAAACTGTAATTCTGATATATTACGTCCTCTTTTCTTTACAGCACATGTGTCTTAGGCAATAACCACAACCCAGCTCATTGTCTAATTTGGTGTTGGTGCTTACTTGGCTTACTTTTGGCCATTGGATGGGCTAAGAGGATTAGATTGGGTTGTTTTCTGGCCATTTTAATTTTCTAGATGTTTCCTGGAATAATCTGGATCACTTTCCTTATTACTTGTTCACTTTAGCCATAATTGTCATTTCATAAGTGGTCATTGAAAGAATGGAGAAAGAAATTAAATGTGTTCCTACCTCTATAATTTATAAAAAGAAAACTCTCAAAATAAGTCTAATTATCAAACCTCTAAATAATTTCCTCTAAAATTTATGTTTTAGATTAATTGAATAGATCAAGCCTGCAACCTAGGATGTGCCCTGACCAGGAATAGGGAATCGAACCGTGACCTCCTGGTTCATAAGTCTACACTCAACCACTGAGCCATGCCAGCTGAGCTAGAAGTTTTTTGTCTTGATATTATAATTAATGCCATAATGAACATACTTACATGTACATCTCCCTACATTGTTTTTTCCTAGTGGGTAAGATGTTTGAAATAAAAATTCTGGGCCAAAGGAAATCTTTGGTGGTGAAAAGCAGGATTTTAAAAATATCTGGTAAATATCCAAATTGCTTTTAATAAAGAATAGAGTACATTTATATTACCAAAGCTATAGCCATTTATTTACTTTTTGCTATATTTACCAATATGTTTTCTTTTTTGTTGGTTTGTAAACTAAGATACAATACTGATTTTCTGTTTGTTTGAATTTATATGATTAATAATGGAGATTGATAGTGTTTATATTTTTTGATCAATTGTATTTTTTGACTTTTGAATTGCTCTTTATACAGAAGCTACTTTCTACTCCCTAATGTGTAGACAAACAAAAAAAAGAAACACTGTTAACATAGCCCAAGGTTAACATACGTGGGAGCCTATTGGCTTAAGATATACTATTATGCTGGGCACAGTGAGCTCAGGACATTTGTGAAAGTGAAGTGACGCATAACCCCTCCCTCCTCAACATTTGAAAGTAGAGAGGCCTTGAAAGTTGGTTCAGCATGACCCTGCAAGCGATATGTGTGCAAAAAGGATGAGGCCCTGGCCGGTTTGGCTCAGTGGAGAGAGCATCGGCCTATGGACTGAAGGGTTCCAGGTCCAATTCCCGGTCAGGGCACGGGTGGGGGGAGGATGGCCTAAAATGAACCGGCTCTTTGTGTATGGGTCACCAATGTGACTGCACAGAAATAGTATAAGCATGGGATTCTAGCCCCTGTAGACAAGTGTCATTTGTTGAGTTGGGCAGGACTAGTCATCTATAGTGACACTTTATACCAGTGAGAAGCACATTTTGGCCACATCAGCTTATCGCTCTTTCTTCAGTTTATGTTTGGAAGTTGTCCTAAAAGCTTTTGATTTAGTCCCAGGGAATTTTAGACTTCTTATTTTCTTTCCTGGATTTCTTTGTCCCCCCAATTTATTAGTAGAGGTAGGACAGACTTTAGGGAGAAATAATGTGGCGTTTAAGGTATGAGATAAAAGGAAAGTAATAGCATTTGTACTTTGAATTGGTTTTCAAAGTGGAGTAGGTGTCCTTTGGCTTCTTTTTCAGTTTCTAGATAATTGTCATTCTCTCTCATCATTGGTGTTTCTATCTCTCTCTCTCCCCTTCCCTTCTTCTCTGAAATCAATAAAAATAAATCTCAAAAAAAAAAGGGTGAGAAAATACCTAAAATAAAATTGCCTTGAGGTTTCAGCCT
>NW_006289416.1:12838183-12853568 GCF_000327345.1 Myotis davidii | reverse complement strand
GGGGGGGTGGGGGGAGGATGGCCTAAAATGAACCGGCTCTTTGTGTATGGGTCACCAATGTGACTGCACAGAAATAGTATAAGCATGGGATTCTAGCCCCTGTAGACAAGTGTCATTTGTTGAGTTGGGCAGGACTAGTCATCTATAGTGACACTTTATACCAGTGAGAAGCACATTTTGGCCACATCAGCTTATCGCTCTTTCTTCAGTTTATGTTTGGAAGTTGTCCTAAAAGCTTTTGATTTAGTCCCAGGGAATTTTAGACTTCTTATTTTCTTTCCTGGATTTCTTTGTCCCCCCAATTTATTAGTAGAGGTAGGACAGACTTTAGGGAGAAATAATGTGGCGTTTAAGGTATGAGATAAAAGGAAAGTAATAGCATTTGTACTTTGAATTGGTTTTCAAAGTGGAGTAGGTGTCCTTTGGCTTCTTTTTCAGTTTCTAGATAATTGTCATTCCCACTCACAAAACGTAACCAGCACTGACACTGGCCACTGGACTGTGCCATTGCTTCATCATCCGCCTGTGTGCAGGCCTTCTCCACTTCACTTATTCTTAAGGGTTTCATCTCCTCGTTCACTGTTTTCCTCCACTTCTGCCATTATCATTTGTAACCTCAATATCCATCCAATGTCCTAGTTTCCTTGCAACAATTCCAGAATTAATATATAGTTTAAATAATTATTTTCAATGCTCTTTTAACCTCACAATTATACTAGATATATCTTTTGATTACATCACACATGGGTGATCCTTCCAATAACCAGATGTCTTTATTGACTCACTTCCTGTATCAGGTGCTAGCCAGTGACCCTCAATCTATGCTCCATTCATGTGTGTGTGTGTGGGGCGGGGGGGTCCTGAGACACTTTCACAGGGTTTGTGAAATTATGTTCATTGTATTGCAAAAAAATTTATTTTAACTCTCACCCCCCCACCCCGTAGCCGCCCCCCAATTCTCAGATTTTCCAGAAGCTAAGCACCTTATGTGATCCAGAAGCAGATATGAAAGTCCAGGTGTAGTCTAACAGCCAAACATTTAAGATCATTTGTAAAAATGTAAAATGGTGACACTCTTTCACAACTGTTTTGCTTTTGAAAAATACAGTAATTTTTTACAGATAATAATGCTATGGCATATCAGTAGAGTATATTAAATATTGGCTTCATGCATATAAAGCAAAAAGGTTTGTGAGCACTCAATAATTTTAAGAGTACAAAGTGTTCCCAAAAGAGTTTTAGAGTTGCTGCCCTAGATTTATTAGCAATAATTTCAATGCCTCAATGATCTCAAATCCATGGGTCATATTCTTTAAGCACTGCTTCCTTCCCATATCCCAGGGAGGATGTCCACTCCAACAGTCTTTGGTGCCACTAGAATCTAAATCCTTTACAGCAGTGTCTCCTGGGTTTCTCATGAGCCTCTTTTCTCTCTGTACTGAGTACCTGCAAACCACTCTCCTCACACTCTTTTCTTCTGTCATCTCACAATCAAACAACAACCATCTGGTCAATCCAGCTTCCCATTTCTTTCACACCCATATGGACACAGCTGAACAAAGCAGCAATGAACCAGGGGTGGGAAGATGGGAAATAAGAGGGGCAGCAGAATGCCTTTTGAGCAAATATAGGTCAATAAATGTGGAAAATTTAAAAAGAACAACAAATTCTTTAAAAACATAACTTGCCAAAAATAGGCTTCAAATTAAATAGGCGAGCTAAATAAAAAAAACTTATCACCATCAAATTGTACACATAGTCAAAATGTTCACACATAGAAAAACACAACAGTCAGCTGGTTTAAAAATGAGTTGTAACAAACATTCTAGTATTAGATCACTCCAATCTTACACAAACACTTCTACAGAATAGAAAAATAGAACATCTTCAACTTATTTTATGTGAAAGAAATGTTGACTTCAAAATTAGATCAGTACAGTGTGAGAAAATGACAAAGGTTGATGTAAACATCTTCAATTGATTATTAACAAACTCAATCCAGCTACATATAATGAATCACTCTCAGGCTGATTTTATCATAGCCAACCAAGTTTGATTTAATCTCAAAATAAAATATATTTTTTCATATAATACAGATATTTTCACACTAACAGATATAGGCAAATAAACATACAACTATCACAATAAATGCATCAGAAGCACTGAATAAATCCTATTATACATTGATGATAAGAAGTCATTTACCAAAGCAGGACTAGAAAGGAGTACCACATCCAGATAAGGTGAGTCTATGAAATACACACCGCATCCATTGCTCAGTGGTGATATCTGGAAGCACTGCATTCACATAGGAACAGTACAAGAACACTATCACCAAATCCTTTCAGTATTTTACAGGAGGTCCTAACAAATGCAGTAAGAACACTAAAACGTTATGAGTAAGAGGAAGGAAATACCATAATTCTCATAAATTACAATTGCAAAACCATTTATTTCAAAAGAATTTACAAGTCAATTATTAAATTAGTAAGAAGAATAAGGTCCCTGATATAATACAATACACAAAAATCAATTCTTTTTCTATATATAATTGAACATATAATTAACAAATGTCATCTACTGTAATAACAATATAAAGTGCTCAGAGACATCTATCAAAGGATTAATAAGTATTATATAGGAGAGACATACCATGCTCATGAACAGAGATTAATTAATGTAAAGAGGTCAATTCTCTCAAAGTTGATTTAATGCATTTACAATGAACATGTACCTTGTTTGTAAGCTTTGAGAAACTGCAAACTATGCACATGAAAGAATAAAGGCTTAAGAAAATCTAAGACAAAATGAGGAAAAAGAAAATAAAAAGCCTTTCCTTGCCATATTTCAAGGCTAACAAAATGACTATAGTAATTAAGACAGGGTGGTATTGTCAGTGGCTTTATCAAATTTGCTAGTGGAATAAAAAAAAATTGCTAGTGGAATAAAGTAGAGAGCTCAGAAATAGACTCATACAAAATAGACAACCTGGTATGTTGTAGTGATAGCATTGAAAGGTAGTGGGAAAGAAAGGAGTTTCAATCTTTTCAGCCTAGGATAACAGGTTTATTCATAAGGAAAAAAAAATCAGAATCAACACAACAATTAACATAAAGCAGATTAAATCCTGAAATATTAAAAGACAAAAATCTATGGCAGATAAGCTCTAAAATGACCCCCATTGTTACACCTGGTATTCGTGATCTTATGTAATCCTTTGGGTGTGAGGACCTGTGACTTGCTTCTAACCAACGCTGATTGGGTGTCACTTCCAATTGAGCTACATTGTTAGTAGTTAGTAGTTTCTCTACTGATTCGCTCCCATCCTGGCTTTCATGAAGTAAACTGTCATACGGAGAAGCCCATGTGGTCATGACTAAGGGTGGTCTTCAGCCAAAAGCTCGAAAAGAACTAAGGCTTTTAGTCCAAGAACCGATGAGGAACTGGATCTTGCCAATAACCACGGAGCTGGGAAGCAGATGCTTCTCCAGGTGAGTGTCAGATGAGATTCCAGTGCCAGCCAGCAGCCTGATGGCAGCCTTGTGAAAGACTGAACACATGGATTCCTACCCACAGGAACTCTGATATAATCAGTGTGTTGTTTTAAGCCATTAAGTTTGTGGTAATTTTGTTATACAGCAATAGACATCCAATAAAAGTATTAAAAGGTTTAGAGGAAAATAGAGGAGGGTGTTTTTTAGTGCCAAGACTCTGGGAAAGATTCTTTAATAAGACAAAAAACTATAAATAATAAAAGAAAACACTGACATATTTGCTTACATTCAAATCAAAGACACCTGTGTAGCAAAATAGATTACACAAATCATAGTACAAAGATCATGAAAATAGAAGCAAAGAAGTTATTCATAGCACATATAACAAAAAGTCTATTATTAATATATGACAAACTTCAATGCATTAATAAGAAAAAATGAACTTGAAAAATGGATAAAAGACATGAACATGGACTTCATTTTACAAACCACAGATGGAAAACAATAAGGACGACTAAACATGTGCATGTGCTCATGCTCAGGTGCATATAGGCTATATGTCATTAATAGTCAGAAAATGCAAATGAAAACAAAAATGTGATACCCAGACAGGAAAGTATTAAAAACTCTGAAAGTGTCAAGTACAAGAGAACATTGGGAACAACAATTGGTACAGACAATCTGAGAAATAATACCTTGGCATTGTCTAGAATAGCCAAGGGTGAGCTTTCAGCCCTGGATACATATACTAGGGAGGAGGCTGGGGTGGGAGTGGGTGGGAAGGTTCTGGGTACAAACAAAAGACAGAACATTCTTATATATATAGAACATACTTGAGAATTTTTTATACAATGTTGGAATTTGCAAAAATAATCTCCAAATCCATCAACGGGATAAAAGAAAGATAAAGTATGGAATATTCAGAAAGTAGCATATACATATAATGGAACACTACCATGTTGAAAATAAGTGGCCACCTACAAAATCAAGATGCATTAGACAAAATTTGGGGCAAAGCAAGTTGCACAACAATATATGCAATACATTACTATTTACAAAAAGTTGCAAAACATGAAAAAAATCTACAATATGTTGATAAGGAGAGACGTGTGTGGTGGAGCTATAAAGACAATCCAGGGAATGGTAAACAGAACATGCAGGATAAACATTCACCTCTGGGATAGTTGGTGGAAACAGAATGTGATCATGGAAAGTCAGAATTAACTGTGCATTTTCTCAGAGTAGATGACATGTATACTTGTGTTCATTTTAATATCTTTCAGATCTTTGATGCCTGGAACCAGATTATAGAATGTGTGAGTATATGAATTCTGATGCTAAGTCCCACCTCTGGCCACAGAAACTGATCAATATCACAGAGGAACCTATTATATCCATGATGCCTACAGTTTGATACACAGGTGCAGCAGAGCTGGCATACTCCAAGATCAACAGAATAGTGTTTTCTAATTCACATACAGTGAACATAGCAGGGTATGGACAGCAATATCCAAAAAAAACCCAATCATAGCAAAGGAATCCCTGTCTATCAAGAGTATGAGCCCCACTCTCACAGGTCTGTGGCACTTGGTCCCAATGCAGAGGTGTACTTTTCATTGGGAGGCTGAGTTTCTGGCTGGAGGCTCTGGGATTTGCTCCTAGGTCCTCACCCACAGCCATGGAAGACAGAAAGCATCCAACGTATAAAGCACCAAGCAGAGGATAAGGTATTTTTAGTCCAACCCAAATTATATGTGTGAATGACATGTGAATTACCAGGAAAACATTATTGTATATAGATGAATTTTTGAGATAATCCTTTGGTATGTATGGCATTAAAGTGAATAAGATGAAATACATTGTTATTCTCCCTGCCATTACCAGCAATAACCAGCATGAACTCCGCAGACCATGTGCTCTTAAGGACACTGGTATTCAGTGACGGACCAGATTTCTTTGTAGTAAATGTGTTGGGGAAGTTGAGTGAGAGGCAATAGGAAGAGAGCAAGCGTCAGTGCTTCTGTCCTATTTGCATGTCTCTTTGGAAATCAATGGCAGGTGTCATTGCCAACTATAGACTCAAAACCTAAATAAGAATAGGTGATGATCTCTATCCAAATTTACCAAAAACTCCCTCTTTATACTACTCTTTCCTCATAACTGCAGTTTCAGAAACAAATAAACCGTGTCAACTACAGGACAGATAAGACTTTCTGATACCTTTCATCCAGTGGTCATCTCTACCTGCCTGCCTCTCTTCTCCTTGATAAACTCTGAAGTCTCTAGAGATTGCCAATTCCCTACAGAGTAGGGTCATAGTCAACCAATTTTTGTGTTCTTCCCTCATGCTAATCAATACCTGGACTAAAAAAAAGTATGGTAAACAATGAATTAATTGTAAATTCACTCAACATTATTTCACAAAGCATATTCGCCATAGAGATAATATGGATTTCAAATTTATCTGTAAATAAGTACCATAGAGAGTTCTTGTGAGGATTGTAATGAGATACATGAAAACTTATGGTTCAATTTGTAGCACATATTGAGATTAATTCATGATAGATGCTACATCCCTTTAAAAAAAAGTCTTCCCTGTGCCAACCTCATGCATCACTGACTTAGAATGTCTCAAGCAACCTGCAAGAACCTCTTTTTAGAGAGATCATACTGGAAGATCTTACCAGTGGCAGGAGGGACAGATGGAGAGCACAAATACATAGTATAGGGATGTTCTTGCCATTTAGTAAGTTGGGAAGATGAATGCAGAAGACAGTGCAAGTCAGAGACAGAACTTGGAATTAAATTAGAAGAGTAGAAGCAAGGCTTGCCCACCACTGAATGCTGCAAGTTTAGTGGCTGAAAGTGTAGGACTATATGTCAATATTCAACTGCATTTCCCATTGTCTGCCTTGTCAGCTCCATACAGAATCCTAACAGTTACCCAAGACCTAAAGAAGAGGGCTATTACAAATTATCCCAACCATGGCCAACTTGCTTATAGCTTTTTATTTAGGAAGAGAGGAGTCTTGTTATACATGTAGTTCCAATGAACTAGTTTATGATCAAACATAGCAATTTTTTAAATCATTGTTAGTATTTACTCATAGAAAATTGAATGTGATATTCTTTATATATCAGGACTGTCTGGGATCTATGATGATGCACCCCAAACTCTACTGATAAATGACATAAATTACAAGTGGCCAAAAGAGGGTAGCATGTCCACAGAAGAAACAAAATACACATGTGTGTGGAGTAGTTTTTGTTTGAATATATTCACTGCGGTGATGTGACCAGTCCTCTTCCATGCCTAGGAATTTGACATAACCATCCCATTCTTGCCAGGCATTTACTACTTCTTCCTGTCTAAATAAAAATGTCAATCAAATGTCCAATATATGGGGTCTAGGCCTAATATGTATGCATCCTTGTGTCATCTGCTTAAAACTTGTGCCTCTCCAGGTTTATATAAATTAAACTGCATTCATAGATTTATCTTTTTTTTCTCCTGAACAGATTCTTCCATTTCCTATCCTTCCTGGAATTTTTATTACAGTAAATTCAACTCTGGGTAGAGCACATTCCATCCAGAATGAGTAATTAACATTATTCCACTTTGGAAAAACAGATTATCACTATATTTACTTATGTTACTTGTGCCAGCAAAACACATTCTTTCCAAGTTTCAAGACTTAAATGTTCTTATTTTAATAAAGGCTTTTATCTCAACTGGACTGAAGTTTGGGGAAGTTAATGAAGGGATCGAATTTACAGAGGACATTTTGTTTCTTTTGGAAGCATCACAATAGTGATCATTGCTGCTTTATTTTTAACATAAGAGTAAGTGTAGAATCTGGTCAAATTTTTTCCTAGGTAACATCCTAAGAGTGTAGGACCTGGGTGTTTGGGGAGGGTCAGTCAACTTAGGTATTGAGATGACAAGGCAGGGGTCCCCAAGCATGAACATATCATGTATGTTCAATGCCTCTCCACATAAAATATTCCTCACAGGAGCATCTGCAAATAGTAAACTTTCAGCAAACTTTCCCTTGGGGCAGGAGGGGGTGAATACAGGGACAGGAAAATTCACCTTGACATTGCTGGGGAAGGAGGAGGTGCAAGTTAGGATACACTGTGAAGCTCATTTTATTAACCATGTCACTTTCACTAGCTATCAATAACATGTTCCCATATTCATTCACAGAACTACTCTTTTTCATTTTCCCCTTCTTTCCTCCACATACTGCCCATGGGCACATTTCTATAAAATTTTAAAAGAAAGACAGTGGTATAGCTTCCATTTTCTTATTTGTTACCTACACATGTCTAATTCTTACCTTGATCAGACCTGATATTACTGCCAACCCAAAGCCTTTTTATTGGATCTCATTTGAGATCCCACATCCTGGGAATTGAAAGCAAACACTGAGACTGACCAATTATGAAAATATTGTTAACATCTGTGTAGCAATTTACATGCTTGTTGATAACCCTCAAATAGGAAGGTTATTGTCTTCCTTGGCAATAACAGTGTAGATTCAGTGTAGATTCTTCTGCCCTCTCAACCTATGTTAATATGACTTTCATTCATTTTGACATTGTAGAGAAAAGGTCATGGGAGTACGGGAAGAAAATTGAGTATATAAGCAGAGTAGGAGTGGCCTGCATTCATTCACACTATATGGGGGGAAATGACAGCCAAGTGAGGTTTCGCTGGAATGGAACATATCCACAGCTTTATCACTCTGCAGGCACATTTTGTCACAATAACAAAGTACTGAGAAAGAACCACTTTTATCTAGGTCAGAATAACAGACGCCCAAGTGTTAGAGAGCTTGGGGGAAACGACAGTTTGCAACATCAGGAAGAAGACTGCAATCTGTACAGAGATTTCATCAAGTCTCCACACTGACTAATAGTTTTCATCCAGTACATTGTAATTACTCCACTGGCTTCTACTGGCACAGCATTTGGATTTCAGCGACTACCAAAAGAAAATGAACCGCATTCGATGACGACGGTATTTCTAATAAGATGCAGATGGTAAAGGAAACAGATGCCTCTGACATCATCTCCCATTTGCCCACACTGGCAGTCTGTAAACTCATTCAAAGGATGCGAGACAAGTCAGGCAGTTTTCCAACTCTGCTTCTAGTCTAAAAAAAAAATGCAGCCCGTGGTGGCTCAGCTTCCTTTGAGTCATACAGTGATAATTCCACAAAAAGAAGTTTCATTCTAAGTCTGTGTTAGGCTTTAATGCAAAATTAATCATCGGGGGCTGGGGGGTGGGGATCCTGGAAAATACAGAGAGTTTAGCCATCAGTAACTGCGACTGATTCTGCATGACAGTGACAAAAGGGACAGGATGGGAGTGGTGTGATGCTAGCAGCTGTGGCTTCAAGGAGGCAATACAAAGAAAGGAGTTTTACACAGGCAAGCAGGTCCAAAATACTCCACCAGCCCTTGGCACCCGGATTATGCAAAGACTGATTCCATTACTTCAAAGGAGAAAACGTTAAGGAGGCTGTTTAGGTCAGTTTCTGATCTGCAAAAAACCATATTCCTTCTGTATGTCCATCTGTATTTTATAGAAGGAACCCTATAGTTCAGACAGAAGTTTCCACCATTTCCCCAGTGATATCACTAAACATTATACACAGTAAAGGATTTATTTTCTAGTGCAGGATAAACATGTTAGAAGACCTTTTATAAAAAGCTAAGGAACCTCTGTAGTCCATCTTAAAAGCAAGAGATGCTTGGGTAAAACAGCCACTGAAGGCCTTGAGCAGTCTTTGAGGTTCCAGGACACATCAGCACAGTTGCAGATGAAGAGAGTTAAGACAAAAACTTTAAAAATCTTCCTGTATTTCCTGACACAATAGAACTTCATCTGTACCTCTGTAGTGGAAGCACTTTAGCAGAAAACAATTCAGAAACAAAGGCAAGAAAGTAGTGACATAAAAATTAAATTGTGCTCCACCAAATATGGTGTCTATTTTTAAAACAATCTCTCTGTGCAAGTAATTAACTGAACACACACGTTCTCTTTCTCTCTCTCTCTCTCTCTCTCTCTCTCACACACACACACACACACACACACACAGAGTTACAAGAATAAACTCTTCTAATCATGTCCACAAATTGGGTTGGAAAGTATTAGTGCAAATTTCTGCTGACCTGCAGCACTCAGTCCATAAACTTTGGGTATCCTAGACGGTCCATCAGTGTCCAGCAGATGTTTTCAATCTGTTTAATTTTATCTCTAGGCAAGTTTTGTTTCCAAACATTATTATTACTTGGTGATATTTCCCCTTCGTAGGGAAGATTGAAAAGGTTCGTGGAAGTGGCAAACAATATTTGGTTTAAACTAGCAGGAGACAAAGGGATGCCAAGGAAGGCAAAAATCCTTTCAGTGGTTTTCTGGGGGAAATGCACAATATCTTCAAACTTGATCAGCTGGTAGCTGGTAGGTAGCAAATCTGCATTTATTCTCAGGGCTGCTGCTGTGTGTGCCAACCACAAATGAGACAACAAGGAGACTGCGTTGGACTTGGGTTTTGATAATTCTTTCCTTAATGATTCATACTCCAGAGCATAGCCCGAATTTAAGCTACATCTGCCTTTACCTCCCTCTACTTTAAACAGTTTAGCTAAGCGCTCTGGTATATTCTTCAGAGAGTAAAGACTTGGTTTGCTACTGTACAGCATTGAATAAATCCATGCCCGAGGGTCCCTTACTACATACAATGCCCTCAGTGAAGATCCCAAAACTTCCTGAAAAAAATGAAGCTTTAAGGTCCAGCTCCCACTGCTTAGACTGAGCACAGGCCGTGCGCTCGGGAAGTAAACCAGGTGTCTCCTCAAAGCCCTAATGTATTCAGCATCTCTATCAAAGGCGCCTTTCATTCTACTTCTTTGTTCCGACAAAGACTCTCTCCTCTTCGATTTTCTTTTCTTGTCCTTATTCACTATAAAATATTGGGCCAGTTTACCCCTACTGGATTCATGCAGATGGATGTTTTGCAAGTGCAGTTTTGTATCTTGGACTAAAGACTGCAACCAGCCTCGGAGTAGACGGAAATGCACACTGTGGATATCTGATGCCTTCCATTCGCAGGCGTCTACAAAGGAGTCAATTTCAAATTCCGTCTCAGGGATATCAATGTAGGCTGTGGGAACCCTGATGTAGAGAAAATCACTACTGTTGAAAAATAGTTGTTTGAGAATTTCCGCTCCTGAACCAGGAAGTGAGGTAATGACAACATCGGGACGATCAACGTGGTGCCCTTGGGAAGACACAGACTTTGTGCTGGCCTCCATCTCCGTCCTTGCCCATTTTGCACAGATGGGCTGAGTGCAAGTGCTCCACACATCCAGGAGCTCGATAAACCACAAGACAACAACAAGTATTAGGATCCATCGCATTAGCTTTCTAAAAGAAAGGTAAAACCGCCACTGAAAAGTTAAAATCAACAAGCTAATGCACAAAATCAACCCAATTGCTATATTAAATTTAAATCCAAAGGGGAAAATAACTTGATCCTGTCTTACGGGCCTTACTATTGCTTGAGAGCCCAAACCAAATCGGGTGATTTGGCCCTGATCAGCCACATTGGCAAAGCCACCAAATCCCAGGTAACTGAATCTTGTGTTCAGGTTGTAGTAGTCAGTTACAATGGAGACAACATGCTCAGTATTGTTGACGTTGAGAGAAATCTGAAGTCCAGAATTGGAATTATCAGTAAATCTGCAGCTGGAAACATTGACATATGGCCCATGAAAGACATATGCAATTCTTGTGATTGTGGATTCCATCTGAAACGTAACGTTAACAAACTGGGTCCACCGTTTCTTAAATTCAGCAGCTTGCTCTGCTTCCTGTATACTAGCAACAGGGCTATTGCCATGGTGATCAAACCAAAACATTTTGTAGTGTGCATCCCACACGTCCATCATGGCGCCATTATACTTGTTCATAAACCTATATGGGATGTACTTAAAATCAATATCCAGATTATGAAAGAAGGCACTGACAGATTTTATTGGGGAATCATCTTGCTTCTCAATGTGATCGACAACTAGCAAAGTTTGAGAATTTAGGAGAAGCAAAGCACGATACACGCTTTTTAGCTTCATTGCAGAAGAGTAAGCAGACACTGCCTCCCCACTCACAAATATCATTTCCCCGTGTTGAGAGGCAGTAATGATTTCCCCTGCTGCGTCACCAACCTCCTCACTGGTCCACTTGAGCCACTGTGCACATTCTCCCAGTTGACCTTCCCAGGGCTTATTACACTGGCTCGTGGGTGATGGCGCAAACACCAATACGTTGTTAAGGTGGCTCAACTTAGGTCCATAGAGAGCTTCGGAAACAAATACTTGCCCATTGGGAGCAAAAGTAAATGAGTTCTGATCTGGATGCTCATGTCCTGGGTTAAAGCTTCTCCACCCATCAATCCAGGAGTACGGCTGAAAGTGAACTATGTCATACACAGCTCGACCTCCTAGTTTCCCCGATTTAAAAGACACAAAGGTATTGGTCTGGGTATTTGGCAATCCAGCCCCATAAGTAACAACACCCCAGTTAGGGAATGTGTGCATCTTTGCAGTACCATAGTCAGCAGGAGGCTGTGGGGTGAGCTGGGGATCATACCAGATGTATTCAGTGTGAAGAGTACTCCACCTCTGGGCAGTGGAGGGGACCATTGGTCCATCTTTAGGTCGGTGCCTTCTAATTTGCTGAGCTAACCAATTTCCAGCTCCATTCTTTAAGATGAACTTATCCAAGAAAACCAACTGGCTCTCTGGACCATAAAACCAATTATAATTGGAATCTGCTATACCCACAGTTCTTTGGAAGCCCGGTAAAAGGGTGGCATAATAGAACCAAAAGTGCATTTTTAACCAGTTATTATCCAAGTTGTTGATGTTAAAATGGCGCTGGGCCAGAAAAACATACTGTGTGACCGATTTAGCTGTGTAGCTCCCATACGCCACACCTTCATCCAAAGAACCATCAACAACATGATTCAACAGAAACATGGTCTTTTCCATCACATCTACTACAACTTGTTTCCATAAATTTACTTTAGATTCTCTTTCTACCCCAGTCACCAAGGCCCCGGTGAGCAGTGCTATCATGTTAGTAGCTTGGTGGTTATGAAGAAGTTGTTTGCCCCATGAGCGCACCTTGGAATATTCATACATTTCCTCGGTAATCACCCATATTTTCTCCAGGTATTTTTGTCTTCGATGATCATCTAGTAAGGTATATAAAAAGTCAAAGGCAGTGGCAAAGCCTGTTAAGGAATGGCCAATGGGGACCTCATCCCCTGGTGCATTCTCAACTAGCCAGTCTTTGTAGCCAACCATCCTGTCCATATATTCCAGGACAAATTCAAAGGCAACCTTGTCTTCTGGGCATAACAAACAGTACAGTGCTAAAGGAGGCAGATTGTTACCATAAATTTCATTCCACTTGGCAGCAAAATCAGCATGCTTGGGTGGAGGTAGGTAGTATGTTGGGTTGGACAGCATGACTGTCACTGCACTTCTGATAGCTCTAAAAAGATGCAAATGGCTTGTGCGAGACTTTTGTCTCATTGTTGGGATTTCTCCTGCATCGAAATATAAACTTGGATGAAGCATACTTTTTTTCAGCTTTTGGTTGGATCCGAAATCTTGCACTTTCTGTGTTTTAAACTGATCTATATCATCTGCAAAAACTGCCCAGTCAGAGTAATTGCTTACAGATTCCTCAAAAGTTGAGAAAGCAAACATCACTAATGCTAAAAATAAGAAATGTCCTGTAAACATTAACGCCATGATCCATCAGGGAGTTCCTTTCCTTAGGCAATCATGTCAAACAGAGTGCTCAATGTGGTTCCCATCTGCTCAGTATAAAACACCCATTTAAGGCCTTGATAAAACAAAGACTATAAATCGCTTATGCTGTGAAATCCAGCTGATAGTTGGCTCCTTCAAAGCAAATACGATTGCCAAAAAGAGAAAACTTACACTGTATATCTGCGTCTCTAACACAGTTTTGCTTCCAATAAAATTTCAAGGAATGTTAAATCCTCTAGTTTTTCCATATCACAGAGCAAACAGTGATATACAGACTCAAACATACTATGACTTTAGGATTTACTTCCTTTGCATAAATTTAACGTGAAGTGTCAAAACATACACTGTTTAAAAAGAAAAAGAAAAAGAAAAAGGAAGAAAAAAAGCACTCCAAACTCCAAATGAAGTCATTCCTAGCATAGGAAACCATCGTCGGAAATAAAATCACCAAACGTGAGTGATGCCCTTGAGTGTGTGTCTACCCAAAGAAAGTGACGAAGTCTGAAATCCTTGGGGTGGACTCGGTTGTTTTTGTTCTCAACTTTTTACACTTCTGGTTTTGAGAATTTTTTTTTCTTCGTTTTGGGAGAAAAACATCCTCAATAAATGTCCAAAGTCCTACCTGGTTTTAAAAATCTCAAAATTCCTGCCCTCATTTCAAATCTGTCTTTTTCAGGTCTTCTTACTTATCAGCCGATTATGACCCAGAGGAAGCATTTTCATGTCTTCTTTTATCAGCTTCATCTGCACAGCTAGAAAAATCTAATCTCTTCAGCCACCTAGGTACATCTCTTCCAATCATGAAGTAACCACCAGCGGGGAAAGAAAACTCCCCTTTCACCAACAATGACGGCTCTTTTCTGTTCCTTTTTCATGACATTCCTTTCTGGGAGGAAAAAAAACACAAAGAAATTCTCTGAGGCTACAGGTATGCTGGGAGTGGATATAAACTGATATCTCAATTCGTGTACTGGATAGAAATTTCAGAATCACAATAAATCTGTTATTAAATACAATCTAAGTTTATTCAATTGATTCTTTTTTTATTACTATTATACTTTTAAATGCACACATTAGGATAACAAAGAATAGTGGCAGATGACAAGCAGCTACAAGATATAACCTTGCCCGATGGTATTTATTTTAACTGTGGCTGGCTTTAGCCATTTAAAATGTTTTAAGGGGGTGAGGGGTAATGAGGGGTAGAGGGGTTCTAGTGTATGGTGACTAAGGGAAGATTTGACTTTGGGTGGTGGGCACACAGCCAATATACACATGATGTATCATAGAATTGTGCACTTGAAACTTATATAGTTTTATTAAGCAATGTCACCCCAATAGATTTAATTTAAAATGTAAAAGAAATACAATGTTTTTATTCAAATGCAGTTTACCCAGTGAGTCCTGCTATGATTCTTGTTGTTTCAGGCACAAACGACTCAGCGATGAAAAGCAAAAGTTGCAAGGACCTTTTAAGATTCCGTCTGAGTGTTTAGCTTTCATGGGATCAGAAGGTGTCCCTGTAAGGGAGCAGTCACTTCCCTCAAAGGAGAAATCATGACAATGTGTGGGAGCAAAGAAGGGCAGTTCCGCTCCCACCTCTCACCTGTAGCCTCGCTTTCCATCCTCATAAGGAACCAGCAGAGGGAGCTCAGACCCAGACTTAAGGAGTCCCTGCGAGTCTTCGGATGGGAAGAACCTACCCAAGTTTCAGTCCTGGACAAGTCTCCTCTCCGTGGGAAACGTTAACCCGAGGAGTTTTCCTGCTCGGCCCCGCCTGTTGCATTTTTTAAATACGCTTCCTACGAACATGCCGCCCCCATCCTGCGCTTCCCGCTCCGCGAACTCCGGCGGTGGTTTGGGGACAAAAGACCCCCGAATGGTCAAGTCCACTTACCTTCGCAGATCCGGACAGGGTCCTCCGGCGGCGCTGGGCCCCGATGCGGCGGAGGCGGGGAGTTGGAGAGAACTGCGGTGCGCAGGAGGCCTGGCCGTGCGGCTCCGCGCAGGGTCCCCGGAGCCCCGGACCCCGCGCTCCCCGA
>NW_006289416.1:12818936-12837966 GCF_000327345.1 Myotis davidii | reverse complement strand
CCGCCGGGCCTCCGGGACCACGGGATCTGCCAGCCGGGACTTGGGGTGTGTGAGTGTCTGAAGTTCTCGCCCGCCTGCCAGTCCCTTTGGTTATGGGGCGAGGACCACTGCAACAGGGCGCGGGGTGGGAGGAAGATGGAGGAAGCGCTGGACTTGAGGACAAATGGGAGAAGTGGGGGCTGGTGGGTGAGGCGGTGGGTGTCAGCCTTCACCCTTTAGGAAGAGCGCGGGCTTGGGGGTGACAGGCAGTCTGGCTGAAGTTGCTGTCATATAGGAAAGCAAAATCAGTGCTCCAGAGTAATAGGAGAGTGACTTCAGGGCCACAGATGCTAAAGATCAGGGGGAGCCAAAAAATATTCATTAGGTTTATGGATTGAAATCATTTCTCCGGCAGCATAAATCTGGAAATGTGGGTGACAAGCAGGTGGAAGGAACCTCTTTTCTTATTAAAGAAATGGAAACTGGAGTAAAGACCCATGGCCGGCGAAGACGGAGTCCCTTGGTTACTATAACACGTGTTGCAATTCTAGGGTTAGGGAATCCTAAGGCAGCTGTGAATCCTGTTACACTCGACCTATTGAACTCCTCACAGGTATCTGAGGTTATATTTCCATGTAAACCAACCCGAGATCTGACCTCAACTATCACGAATAACAGCAATAATAAGAACACAGGGAAATATGAAGAGTTGCAAATGAACAAGCCCATCCCATTAAAATAAAAATTAAAAAAAAGAGTGTCTTGCTAAGATCACTTCCTGGTAAAACCAAACAAGAGACCATTGCTAGGAGAATAAATTTCAATTGTTTACCTTGGAGGTGAAAAGTGACTCTACTTCCTCATCCTTCTATTTTGTCCCCTTGGGAACCCCACCGCAGTCCAAATGGTCGAAGTTGCTTTTGCTTTGGCACTTTGATAACTATGCTTATCCCATTCCTCCCTGCACAGCATCATCTGCCCAACCACCCTCACATACTAGTTGAAACCTGTCTATTGAAATTCTTTTAACCATTCTTGTCTTAGCTCAGATGCTTAAAAATTCCTCTCTAAATACCTCCTAGGTTTCCCTAACCAGAATGAGTCACTCAAGCACTTTGTGATTTGGGTCTATAGACAGCCCTTAGAGCATTGGTTTTGTGCTTAATATTTACCTGACTGACTCCTGTGTTCTGTGTAAAGCTCCTCCAACTTCCAAGCAGCCACCCATCCCCTCTGTCAGCGCTGTGTCTGTGTCTGAAATGAGTTGAACCTTTAACAGTGGGCTTCACGTGGAGCATGGTCTCCTCCACTGACATTCATTGTGAAGCATGAGTCTTCCTCTGAACTCCAGAAACAGAACTTCCTGAGAAAGTCTGGACCGTCCCCCTATGGGGTCCACAATTTAGGAAGATGACTCATGGCTTCCAACCTCGGTTATGGGAGAGCATAGCGTTGGGGGAACGAGGAGCCCAACTGCAGAGATTCCTATAGTTTTCTGCAAAGAGGTGCTTTGGAAAGTGCCTAGGAATTAGTGCTATACACCAAGTGAATAAGTATGCAGACTTTTTCAGAACAAAATGTGTGGATGGCATTCTTTTATCCTGCGGATCCCAAGTTTCCCATGACACTCAGGCAAGGTGAATCATGGAGGTTATTATGAGCACTAACATCTGGCAGGTGAATATTTTAACTTGCATCTGATCTTTTTTTCAGATTTATTAACATCAACATGGCCGTTTTCACTTTACAGATGAATGGATCCAGGTACAGACATTGTGGCCTTTTGGGTTTGCCCCTTGCATGGGTGTTGAAGCTGTGGGATGCAGCTAACGTCGGCATCTTCAGGTGAGCTTTTAGGCTAATTCACATTAAGCAGCATCGTCTCCCAGTTATAAGTGCGTTGAAATAAAACAGGAGCTACAGTGGACCAATGCTAATCTCTGGCAGAAAGGGTGCGTGGCACATGGCACTATGAAAAAGGAAGCAAGGTCCTGGCCAGGCAGCTCAGTAGGTTGGAGCGTCGTCCCTGTATACCGAGGTTTGATCCTGGTTCACCAGAAGTAACCAATGAATGCATGAATAGGTGGAACAACAAATTCATATTTCTCTCTCTCTTCCTCTCTTTAAAATCAACAAATAAAAATTAAAAAAAGAAAAATGAAGAGAATCTTGTTTTCTGGGAACTAAAAATGGATAGGCCCAATTATTTATTGCTCCTTCAACCTGTGAAGATGATACAAAGTTAGTTATAAATAATGCATCTAACCGTAGAAGGGATGAGCTATATGTTATGTGATTGTACATTAAAAACCTTTATGAGCGCGGCAAGAGACGCGTACACCAACAGCTGCTAAATTCAGAATCCTGGAGCAGTATCTTATTTTATGTAAAAGAAGAACAGTGCAGTCTACTGCTCTGGGGATTTTCTGCTATGTACAAAGATCTTAAATCTACATGAGATTTTACTCGTGATTTCAAAGCACTTATGAAAATCTGGTTTTTTTTATTTGAATATCTTTCAACCAAACTACCAGCCACACCACTTAAAACAGAGATGACGCTTTCTAGACTAGATTTCCCAAGGCAGGGCCTGCCTTCTTCCCTCTCTCCCTCCCTTTCTTCCTCCTTCTCCTTCTTCTTTTTTCATTCTTTAACAGCTAGACCAGAGCCTTGCACTTTGTGTTGAGTGCATGTTGAATATTGAACATGGAGTCTCACCCTTATTTTATGGCAGAAGAGGAACTAAGTCATAAACCTCTGAAGAGCAGAATCAGAAGCTCATTCTCTCCCAGCCGTGCTCAGAAACTTGTTACTGTAGGATCAGTGATTGGAGCTGTGTCTTGGGGTGACTTCACATGCCACCTAAGACTAGAAAGTCTGCCAACATGATAAGGAGAATCTCTGCAAGACTTGTATGTCTTAAGATCGGTAACTTCAAGTTCTGAGCCTCAGAGCCTAAGGTATATACTCCATTGTCTTATAGAGGGATAAAGTGCAAGCAGTTAAAACAAACCAAGATACTACATGACGTCCCTTGACTGAAATCTTTTGTCGATGATCTGTTGTATTGATTATCTGTTAATAATTGGGGCAAAGATGTCCAAGAACTAACTGCGGTTCATTCAGCAACTGAGCACGTGCAGATCTCTAGCCCACGGGCTTACAGAGAATGTGGGTGATTTCATTATTCCTCCCTTCACCCTGGCCCTTCCTTCGTATGGTTTTGGCTGGAGCTCAGATGCAGATTTCCTGAACCAATTACAAGGCAAGATATGTATTATAGTGATCCACGAGCTCTGCTAGGACCAGTGTTTGCCCCAGCATTTGGGGAGACGGCAGCTGTGATGGTACAGAAACAGACACCAAACTTAAGCTGCAAAATTTTTTTGCACAATTGACCAGCAGTCATAGGCCACACCAATAAGAAAGACAAAAACCACAGATTTAAAGTGGGCAGTAGAATGTGGAAATACTCTTTCTGCAATTGCTTTGAGTGCACAACATCTCACAGTGACAGGGATTTTGCCGGCAGAGCTGCCAATGAAGATGTGGCTGGGAGTCTTCCTTTAGTTCAGTGGTTCTCAACCTTCTGGTCCTTTAAATACAGTTCCTCATGTTGTGACCCAACCATAAAATTATTTTCATTGCTACTTCATAACTGTAATGTTGCTACTGTTATGAATCGTAATGTAAATATCTGATATGCAGGATGGTCTTAGGCGACCCCTGTGAAAGGGTCCTTCGACCGCCAAAGGGGTCGCGACCCACAGGTTGAGAACCGCTGCTTTAGTTGGTTTATTCAGCTCTACAGGAGCCTGTCTGACAGTAACCGGATTTTTAAAACTTTTAAAATACCAAAGCCAAGTTCTGAGGACAGAAGTTTCCCCAGAAGTCCACTACTAGTAAAACCTTGTATTTTTAAATGGGAAGCATTATTGCTACCACATCTGCTTATATACAGTTTTGCTCTTACCCGGAAGGACAATTTTAGACAAAGTGAAACTGACAAGGGGAGTAGAGATGGGGCTCTTTCTCTGTCCCCTCCCTGTCTTATACCAGTTTCTCAACCCCAAACCCCAGGGACATATGGCTCCTCAGAAAACATTTGACAGTGGAGAATGTGTTAATTGTCTCAGCTAGGGCATGGGGGACTGAGGGCATGTGGTGGGCAGGGCCAAGGATACCATTAAACATCCTCCAGCCCCATCCCCACCCCCAAGCAAAGAATTATTACTCCTGAGTTTGAAAAAAAACCCTGCCTTAGCCCACTGATTCTAACAATCCATGATATGCAAATTGTTGGTAATTGTTTGAATCAAGTCCTGAGGGCTTTCTGTCACCATTTTGTGATTAGTCCCAGAGTTGCTCTTACTCATGTATTAACACGTGGCTTTCTGTTGTTTATCAGATACTGGGTCCATACTCTTTGCTTGGTCAAAGACACTCCTAATACCAGCTTTTTCGCCTCATCTAAGAGCCTGGCGTAGGCGACCAGGCACAACTGGCAATAAATCAATTACTACAGAACAGTTTGGGAAGAAGTGACTTTAAGGTGATCAGGAATGACCTTCTGATGTTAAAAAAAAAAAAAAAAAGCAAACCCCTTCACACAAAGGCACACCTCGACCGCCTCTATTGTCAGAATTCTTTCCTGTAGGACAATGTTTTCAAATTAAAATCCTCGGACCCTCAGTATAGAAAAGCCCAGAGTTTTTGCTAAAAATGCCAATTTCTCAAATGGTTGAATACTCTGGGTGTGTATAACCCAGGAATCTGCGTCTTCCCAGTGCTCCTCAGATGCATGCCACATTGGACAGTCACTGTTCCAAGACGAGGACTCTCATCCCTTTCCTCTCCCCTGCACATCTGGAGGGATGTGTCTGCGGGACCCCTCGGCAATGTGGCAGAAACATCCGCTGGCTAGCAGGAGCCCAGGGACCATCGAAGGAAAGGAGTTGACGTTCCAGAATAATCCAGAGACATGTAGGGAAGGACTCTGCAGCTAGTTTCATTATTTCCCATGCTGACTGTTTGCTCACACACGAGAGAGTGAGATAAATAGGATTTATAAAATAGAGGAGAGAAAATTTGATACAGTCTGGGCACAGTGGAACTTGTATCTCACATTTCTGGGGCAAATTGATTAAGTGGACGGTAGCAGAGGAGTTTGTCCTGGGTCCCTAAGGGGCCAACACGCAGTTCGTTAGGAATTCCCCAGAAAACAGTGAGAGTTTAGCTGTGGAGCAGAGGTGACAGGTTGTCTCTGTACAATGTCAGTCAATAACCTGTCATTGGTGCTGCCACTTAAATGAGATCAAGCCCACACCCCATTCTTCCATAGCCATCCTCACCGGAAAGCCTTTGGGAAGTTAGGTTCCTCCCTCCCTCCCTCCATCCCAGCCCAGGAGACTTCTCCCCCTGCTTCCAAGCATTGATTTCAAGCTTCTCTTGCTCTGAGGATCAGCTTTACCAGCTCAGTCCTGGGGCTATGACTGAACTTGGCACCCTCAGCACAGGTTTATGTTGCCTTGACACTACCATCAGGCAAAAGGCAAGTATCCTTTTTGGATTCCAAATACAAAGTCTCAGGAAAGAAAGGATGATTACACAGCATGGTCGAGGTTCCATCATGACTCACACAGGTATGGAAAGTAGCTCAAGGTCAAATAGTTCAAACGTTGCTACAGGGGCTAACATTAGTGGGTTTGGAGTATCCGTCATCATAAGAGAACAGAGCTGGCTAGTACCTGAACTGTATCTACCATGAAATGATACACCAAAGGACTGGGCTCCCCTGAGAGGCGTGCAGTAAGCACTGCATTGGATGGTGGGTCCTTGAGGTGGTGGAGGTTAAGAGACAGGGAGAGGGAAGGAGGGAGGTTGGCACACATCATTCAAAAATACCCAGCATTGCATGCTGACTCCTCTTCCTTATCAGTCTTTGGAAATTATTCCTATGATAGAAATTACTAAATTTACCTAATTATAAGAATCACCTAGAAGGGCTTGTTAAAAGTATACAATGTGAGACTGGAGACCCTACCTTAGATTTACAGAGGTAGAATGGGAATGGGGATACAAAGAATTCATATTTTTAAATGTCATTTTGATTATGCAAAATTGGACAATTGCCTTTAGAGAGATGACCTATTTAACATCTTACCAGCTGCTTACAATAGAACATAAATTAGTTTTAGATCTAGAAAGCGAGTTTGATAGGGAGAGAGGCGAGGAAAAAAGATATGCTTGAGTGGAGTTATAGAGCTGTGCTATCCAGTATGGTAGCCACATGTGGCTAGTGAGAATTAAATAAAATTAAAATTCAGTTCCCTAATTACACTATCCACATTCCCGGTGTTCAGTAGCTACGAGTGATAGCTATAAATATTGAGCAGCACACGTAGGGAGTACCCCCCCAATGTTGCAAAAAGTTCTATTGGGCAACACTGTAGAAGCAGCTAGCCAAGAACAAAGAAAGATGCTACAATAGTCATTTCTGGGGTCCCTGGTCATAGGCCTATGCAGAGTAGGTAGGTGACCATGGTGTTGATGATGAAGTTGATGTACTAATGAGAATGATAGTAGCTGACACTTAATGAGCATGTATTAGGTGCAAAAGCTTTCTGGTGTACCCCTCCGAACAACCTACACTCTAGCCATGGTACCACACTCTCACTAGGTACTGGATGTGGGTGAAGTCAGCCAGTTGACTGTTGTCATGTGGAATATAGGGTCCCGGGTAGCAAGATAGTCTGATTTTTTCCAAGGAAAGACAGAATTCTGGATTGTGTGTGTGTGTGTGTGAAATAACCTGATTTTTACAAACGGCTTAATCTTTTTTAAAACACTGTGAAGTCCAAATAAAATATGTCTGTGAGATGGATTTAGCTCATAAATGGCAAGGTTTTTACTTTTGATTTAGAGAAGCTCAAAATTAATTTCCTGATTTTACCTTAGCCCAACCCCGCCCCAGGAATTCAACTTCCATTTTAATGCTGGAGAGAAAAGTACCATTCTTTCTTATCTTAAGTTATCTACTACTATAACCCCTCTCAGACTGGGACAGTCAAAGACTGATGATGTATTCAAACAATCATATTTATATCTACAGAAATGTATTACACTTTATTTCCTTCATGTTTTCAATAAATATTCATTAAACGTTCAGTAGCACACTGTGCAGGGCAGTGTGGGAAACCTCTATGGGGAAAAATATTCCTAGTCAAATGGAGCTTATAATGCTCTGGACAGAAAAGGCATCATAAAAAGACAGAATAAGTATGATTTATTAATTCATTTGTTTTCTGTATTTTAATCATTACTTTATGAGATTTAAATGTCTTTGGAGGATCTTCCATATTTTGCTGCCCGTGCTTTTCAAAAGCACATTTAAATGGAAGAGGGTGAGAGACTGGAAATGACTCAGGAATGGGAAAGTGGGTAAGAATCTTGGCGTTGTAAGAAATCTCCAGGATGTGTGGGTTTCTGCAGAGCTGCGCCCCCTCTGTTGCAATATCGGGAGCGAGCCAGGCAGGAGCGAGCTGGCTGACTTCTGTGGAAAGAATCCTGGAACTTGTCTTGCTGACCTGTTTCTAGACTTTCCAGCACAGCCAGCCAGACTTCCTATAGACACGGAGGGAATTCAAAAGCAACAGACGTGGCCCTTCAGCTGTTTGTCTGGGGACCCTTGGGGATGAAACAGAGCTGTTTTCCCTGCAGCTGGACGCCAAGCAGACCAGTGAGAAGGTCCAGCGCGGAAGAACAGGTTGTGCTGTCGGCATTCACTGCGTCCTGGGCCAGAGCTTTTTAGTAGAAGATTCAGTCAAACCCAAAATACAAGCTGGAAATCCTCTCTCGTTGGTCATCTTTTTAAACATAATACAGAGAGAAGAAGTGGACAGAACCATGTTTCCTAAAAACTCCTTGATGATACGGATCACAAAGGACACTTAATTCCTCCCATGGAAATGCAGATTAAGGGGCTGAGGTGAAATCAGGAATTTGGTATTCTTGGTAGTCACCAGGGACTTTTAGAAAAAAACAAACAAACAAACAAACAACAACAACAAAAAAAAACAAAAAACAGAGTAGAAGGAGAAACAGTGGTTCTCTCCTGGTAATGGTATGACTCGCCTAGTGCTCATGGTTACCCGCCTAGATGGTAGGTATAGATGGTCCTGAATTTGAGTCCAAGCTCTGAGGCTATGTTGTAAATTGCTGTGAGACACTGGGCCAGTTACATAGCTTTTCTACATATAGATGCCCTCATCTGTGAAAAATGGGGTTGCAGCGTTACTAGCTGCACAAGGAAGTGAGGAGTTCAAATGACAAGGGGCAAGGAAAGCCCTCAGTGCTGAACTTGCGGGATTCCCAAGCAAACCTCTTTATAGTTAAAAGGCAATTTTATGCACTTTGTCTCCTTTCATTCTTTTAGCAATCATGTGAACAATGTATGATAAAGTCAATGTCATATACTAAAACACCGAGGAAGAGAAAATGTCATATCTGAGGTGTCCAGCAACTTGCTTTCTGAAATGGTCTAATTTTAAAGACAGAATATTTTAAGCCAACATCTCATCCATTTCTCTAATTTTACAGATGAAGAATCCAGTGAAGGAAACAAATATTTTCAAGGTGAGAGACAGACCAACAGCGGGGACCAGAGCCCAGGTTTTTGTAGACAGATCTGCAGTCTTACCATTGCATTCTTGAGGATGTCAAATTCAATGATAGGTATTTTAAATTTGTTAACTTTGATATTTAAAAAAATCACTTCCTAAATAACTAGTCTGTGTGCATCTTAAAGCAGTTTACACTTTATACACAGTTTAATTTTGCACCAAAATTCTTTCAGAAACCTTTAAAAAACAGGTTTCTGTGTCCACCAGAGGTTCTTTTTTAATCTTGATAAGCCATAATAACTTGCACATCAAGTTTACCAATAAAATTTTGAGAACTGGCTAATTGAACTCTTAAATCTTTGAGATTAGATATTGTGTATTTTTTTTCTTGTATTCGGAACAGTTCCAGCCAGAATTTTAGGCACACTTTTTACTCAGTGAACTCTTTTGGAATTGAACTGTGGCGAAATCAGACTATGGTAAAATGTTTTGATTTTATAAAAATCTGTGAAGCACATGTATGGATGAGTCATTTCCAAAGATATCATTTAGAGGCCCAGTGCATGAATTCGTGTACAGGTAGGATCTGACCAGCCCTGCCCCAATCAGGGCAGATCGGGGATGGGCCTGTCAGAAGGAGGAGACGGCAGGAGGTTGGCCAGCAGACCCTTCCCCCGAATGGGGTGTAGGAGGCTGATCAGGGGTCAGCAGCTGGGGGAAGGGTCGTGGGAAGTAGGCCAGCCAGCCCCACCCCCAGTTGGTGGTGGGGGGGGGGCGATAAGGGGCAGAGCTGGCTGCAAGAGGTTGGCCATCGACCCCACTATTTATTAGGGTAGGGGGAGTGATCCAGGGTGGGGCTGGCCATGGTGTGGGGCTGCTGGCTGATCAGGGTGGTGAGGGCCCATTGGGGGTGGGGTAGGCTGGGGGGAGGGGATGCAGGAAGTTGGCTGACCCACCCACCCCTTATCGGGGTGTAGGGAGCAATCAGGCGCAGGGCCGGCCAAGAGGAGGGGCTGCGGGCTGATCGAGGTGGTTGGTAGCTGAAACTACTCCCCCATTGATTATTATGTAAATCCTTGCTGATGGGCTAGTCTGCCTGTTGCCGGGGCACACCTGCCTAAGGGCTATGCTATGGGTCCATCCCAGATCAATAAAAGCTTGGTGAGGCCTGAGCAAGGAGGAAGTCCCTCTCCTTGAGTTGGACTTGCCGCCTGGTCCCCCAATATTGCAAAATTATCTCGTGTCTTTTTCTCTCATTTGTTGTGCGGCTCCTCTTTCAGATACCGAACCCTACTCCACGCGGGACGTGGAAGGAAACACTCAACAATAGCGACCAGTTGTTCTGGTCATTATGGCATTCAGGTCACTGGCTATTTACATATATAGGTATGAGAGATTGGAGAAAATTAGCCTTCAGACAAGTGAGAAGGGAGAAAAGTCCAAATATCATGCCAAGTCTGAAGAATGTTAGCCTGGATATTACTTATCTATTGATGCACAACAAATTATTCCCAAACTTGGCAACAAAAACAAATGTGTGTTTATTTTCTCTAGTAATTTCTGAGGATTAACAGCTGGGAACAGCTAAGCAGGATGGATCTTGCCAGGATCTCTCAGGAGGCCGTTGTCAAATGTCTCCGTTTTAACCGCAGTATCTTCGGTGAGGTGTGGTGAGGCCAGACTATGATCAAGAGAGGGAATGGGCCCAGGCCAGTGTGGCTCTGTTGGTTCATCCCTTATACCAGTGACAGGTTCGATACATGGTCAGGTCACATACCCAGGTTTTGGATCCCATCTTCAGTTGGGGCATGTGTGGGAGTCAACCTATTTCTCTCTCTCTCTCTCTCTCTCTCTCTCTCTCTCTTTCTCTCTTAAAAAAATCAGTAAAAACATATCCGTGGGTGAGGGTAAAACATTTTTAAAAATGAAGTTAAAACTCATGTAGATTCACTTTTATTGTTTCCATTAAAATCAATTTAAATACCATCCTTAATGTTATTCAAAGTCAGCATGTATACTGTTTACACATAGATTTAATATTGCTCCCTGTCATTAATTAATTCACCCTCTAAAGGGATGGGGACCAACTTAACCAATGGGAAGACCACCACCAAAGTTTTAACTTGAGCAAAGGAAGTTGCCTTGCAGTAAATATCATCAGATCCCCTGCCAGGACCTTTTACCTTGTGTTGAGGGGCATCTGGGCCCTGATTTAGAGCTAAGGCTGTGGGATTCTTTCCACAGTGAGGTCAAGAGGATGGAACAAGAGGTCACCTGTGAATCCTAAATTTTGAAATTATTTTCCACGTATCTGTTTGTATTCTTCTTTTGGCAACTTAAAAATATGCTGTTATTTTTTTGTAGCAGAGTAAGGAAAAGTGACCACAGCAAGAGCCTCACGGAAACAGGGAACCTCCTTTAGAACTTTGCTGTTGGTTACAGAGTTTCCAAGTCTCCTGAAGTGAAGGTAGATTCTTATCTTTCTCTCCCCCCTCCCCTGAACTGTTCCTCTGTTATAAAGTAATTTAAAATCAGGGATTGAAAACTTCTTAAATATATAATTCAAAAAGAAAACCTTAGGCAATTTAAAAACGGATCCAAATGATCACTTTTTTTCATTCATTTATGTAGTTAACTCAATTTCTATTATTCTTCTCAGAAGCCATTATCTTTGCACTTCAGACTTGTGCTATGCATAGTATTATTCAATGTGCTTTTAATTTGGACTCACTTTTGCTTCCTAAGTCTGTATTATTTTCTAAAATATGAGACTCAATATGGTTCAATAGCCTCAAATATTTTATTCCAGTATTTTAGCATTGCTATTTAAAAATTTTAAACCTTTTCATATTATATAATCAAAAGACTGCAGCAAATGTAGAAAACATAATTTCTTCATTTTCTACACATATTTTTCTATAGAAAAGACTTGTTAATCTGTAATTTAACTGTATCACGTGACCTTTATGCTGTTGATTTAATTGCATCACTTTGCCCTTCTGAAGATCTAAGAGTTTTGGATGTCGGTAAAATTAAATAAACTTTTAAAAGTCAAGTGAATTAGAAACAAATTAAATAATGATTCAGAGACTCTTGAGGAAAACTGCAGCCACCCATGCATATGTATTTTTTAAATTAATCAAACTCTTTACTTTTAAGATAATCATCTTATTCTGCAACCATATAGAATATTTGGAAGCTAGAGAAAAGAGCTTTGCTTAAGTAGATTTAGTTTTTAAAAGTGCTTCTGTATAGTTCCACTGTGTGGGTGCTGTTATATAACTATTGCTTTCAAAACTTTGCACAGTTAAAAAAACAAAAAAATTAGTGTAAAATTAAATGTATAAACCATAATTTTTATTATAAATTTATAAGTATAAATTTATACAAATTAAATGTATAAAACTAAATTTATAAAAGTTATGTTTTTCCTAATCAAAAATTAATATTCTATAAATATTTTATATTCAATCTATTGTCAAGTAATATAAAAATGTTTAAAAATAGGTTTTATGTCACTATTATTTAGGATGTTTTCCTTTACAAAAAAAAAGTTGACATATTCCAATTGCCTCTCATGCTAAGACCTTGTTGTACGGTATACAGAAAAATGCAGCTGTAGGGGAAGTGTTTCATGAGTTTCATAGGAAACTGGAATTTTATTCAAGATACCATGACGATTTGAACTTAAGACATATTGACAATCCTGACCTTCATTTACTGGCTTTCTGCCATTATTAGTCTGTGCCTCTTAAACTATCAACTAACTCAGTCCCTCTATAATGGCTTAACTGATCTTGAACTTCCCACACCTGGATGTCACTGAGTCAGTCTGTTTGGGGAGCCTGTAGTCCAGTGATGGCGAACCTTTTGAGCTCGGCATGTCAGCATTTTGAAAAACCCTAACTTAACTCTGGTGCCGTGTCACATATAGAGATTTTTTGATATTTGCAACCATAGTAAAACAAAGATTTATATTTTTTATATTTATTTCATATATCTAAATGCCATTTAACAAAGAAAACTCAACCAAAAAAATGAGTTCGCGTGTCACCTCTGACACGCGTGTCATAGGTTCCCATCACTGCGGTAGCCAGTGTTCTCATGAAAGTCCTTTCCTAACTATGCCAGCCAGTCACCTGTCACCAAGTGAACAGAGGTCTGTGGTCAAGACGTGGCTTGTCTGAGAGTCAACTTGGAAGGGGCCTGGATAAGCAAACTGATTCTTGACCCTGAAATTTTAGAACAGGAAGGGACCGTAGTGATAATTTTAGCTAACTGCTACTTTTGCACTGGGCGAGCGATCACTGGTTCACTTGCTGACCATATCATCTTCTTAAACTAATACTCTTCCCAAGGCTGCATTTGCAATGGAGAGTAGAAAAAGAAAGTATGACTAATGAACGTAATAAACTGACTAATAGAATAGGTCCAGAGACATGGATACATGGAACAGACTGAAATTTCTCATGGGAGGGGGATTGTGGGGGGAGGCAGGGAGTAGGGGAGACAGTGATAAGAGCTTAACCCAAGAACTCATATACATGTATGCATAACCAATGGACATAGACAATAGTTTGATAAAGGCCTAGGGTGGGGCAGGGTTACTACAATAAAATTAAGTTTAAAATAATTTCTTAAAAAGAGATTATGACAAATAGAGAAGTTTAGGAATAATAGCAGCAGTAGACTTTTAACTAAACATTTGTTAGGATTTAAGGAGAACCAGTACATATATGAGGTAAAGACTACCTCACAGTTAGACATTGGGGTAAGGGCAGCAGCAAAGGAAGGACTCAGACCTTGAGACACACTTGGATTCAGTCAAGGCCAGTGTGCTCCTGAGCAAGCACTGGGATCGCTCATAATGCCATCTGTAGCCTTGCCCAGTTAATGCTATTAGGGGTAATAGAGGTAAATCTATTATAGGAAATTGTTCCTTTGGAGCTAATTGAATTCTAAAGGGAGGTCATGCTAATGATTACGATTTATGAGATTCCAGAATCATTGTGAAGTTGGTAATATTTTTTATAGCAGATCCATTTCAGAGCTAGTCAAATCAATTTGCTGAGTGAGATTAAAGAAGGAATGGGAAAGGAGAAAAATTGCCATTGGATGTACATAGCAGTATTTATTTCTCTTTTTTTAATATAATACCAGGACATCTGTATGAAAGGAGAAAAAAGTGAAGAACACATTGGCAATTTTGCATCAACAATGTTAATTTTGTAGTTCTTTTTTCTCCCCACCAAATTGAATAGATGTTTTAGTATTCTGTGAAGCTGTCTGTGTAACAATATATATTCTAGTCAGATCAGTTCAAACAAAGCTCTAGTCCGTGCAGATTTTTAATGTGGTGGCAAAAGGGTGTGTAACTGAGTTGCTTTAACAATTGCTTATTGCATGGCAAAGATGTTATCAATAGCATGGTAGATATGTTTTCAATATAGTTAAGAGATACCCCAAATGAGTAAGTCCTGGTTACTGTCCTTGAAAAAGTCACAGTATATTCAAGAAAGAAATATACACAAATAATTACACTATGTGGAAATAGTGCTGTATTACCAAGCTAGACCCAAAGTGCTGAGTTAACCATTGTGATTTGGGATTGAATCTACATATTGTGCCTGAGGATGAAGGATGCAAAGTTAGCAAATACATTTTAGTAGCTAACTGACATTAGTAGTAGCTTCTCAGAGTTTATGAGCACAGTAATAGATTCTACCAAATGATGAGTTCATATATAAAATTGATAATCAATGCCAGAGAAATTTAGAAAACACAGCCCCAAACTGAAAAATCATTCCTCAGGAAAGGATTTGGATCAGGCAAACAAATGTAGAGATAAAGGAAAATATAATAAAAATTTATTATTTTGAGACAGATATTGAATATGCATGACTTATTCACTCATTTACTCATTCATTTTCTTATTTATTTAATGTCAATAAAGTACTTTAGAGACCTCACATACTTTCAGGGGTGAGGCAAATAATTAAATGTTCTAAAGTGTAAGAATACCTACTCCATAAAATTATATTATTTTTCAAATATTTTGCTGTTCAAACTGAACAGGCAATATTTCACCAGGGAGCTGGCCAAATTTTTATTATCTGATACAGAATCTAAAAGGTTCAATAATATAAACGTTACAAAAATGTAAAACTAACAAAAGGCCATATATAAAGAATCTACTTGGTTTTATCAATGACAATAAAGAGAAGGCATTGACTTTGGTGAGTGTAAGAAGCGTTAAAAAAAGTTGGGAGTGTCCACATGCATGTTGACAATGATGTCAGATGTGTGTGGAAACATGTTCTGGGGAATAGCAGATAAGAATATGAGCTTAAATGCAAATGTCTAATTTCCTCCTTCCTGAGACTTTATTAACATTTGTAAAAACAAAAAATTTTTGAAACACAAGGTCAGGGAAACTAGAGAAAAGATAAGGCGAAACAGAATTTTGAAATCTGGAAAATAGATGACTTACCAGACTTGAGGAAGCTATCCTGTAGCTCTCAGTGCTGATATTTTTTATTTTTACTTTTTAAAATATATTTTTATTGATTTCGGAGAGGAAGGAAGAGGGAGAGAGAGATGGAAACATCAATGATGAGAGAGAATCATTGATCAGCTGCCTCCTGCACACCCCACACTGGGGATTAAGCCCACAACCCAGGCATGTGCCCTGACCAGGAATCGAACACTGACCTCCTGGTTCATAGGTTGACGCTCAACCACTGAGCCACGCCGGCTGGGTAGTGCTGATATTTTTTTTAAAGGGAAAAAATATCTAAAGTCTCCAGGAAAAATAATATTTAGGTTTTAAAAAGATGCAAATATCATGATAGAACATAGTGCGGTGGGAGTAAATGACCATATGTGACGTCACATGAGTTATTTGCCTCCCTCGGTCACAGTTTCCTCAACAGTGGAAATAGATGGAGCCATCCAAAAACACTCAAGGTAATTAATTATGTGTGCTAAAGCCCAAACACAAGATTACTGATAATGTTGGTAAAGAGTACGCATTCTATACATGTTAGTTCCCTTCCATTACCCCTTAGGATCAATTAATAGTTGCTACACCTATTACAGTAGATTAATTGATGTACATGCTAGGATAACATAAAGAGGACATGGGTCAAAAAGTACATGAGAGAGATCATTTCTCCCGACCACATGCAAAAGGGAAAAGACTACAGGATTCTCAAGGCCTGGTTTTCCTCTCAATGAACTGTCATTTTTGACAAGTCATATAGTTTCCTCTGCTGAGAAGGGAAGCATTTGGGTCACCTGATGCCAAAGTCCCTTCCAGCTTTATGGGATTATACTGATTAATAATAAAGACAGATTTCTCTATAGTTACTTAGATTTACTTCTTAGCACATGAAGGTATAATTTAATTCTTATGTTTATGTTATATTCCTTAAAATCTGATTTTGGTTTTATGAGATTTTCAAAATCAAATTTGCATAATGTAGCTCAAAAGTACATAATCCATCTGTTATTCTGATCTAGCCTGAATTTTTTTTTTAAAGTCCTCATTTTTTCTTTTTATATAGCAATATCACCGTACGGTCACTGTAATGATTTTCTCATGTTTCTTACACAGGGACATCATGAGAAATATGATGAAAGTTACTGCTCTCTCCTCATGCATTCAAGTGTTTTCAGAGTAACTCCCCAATATTCACCCTGCCTCAGCATTAGGGACAGCCTTGCTTTCCTCTTCATCAAGCACTTTAGCTCCCTGTTTGACCTCTTTTAAACACTTTCTGCATCTGCCCTCATCTTTATGTCCTTTCCTTTGGGTCTAGGGCCATCTTCCTTTTAGGATAAATCGTTATCTGTGTCCCCGCTCCCTCACATCTCCTATGGGACTTTATTAGTAACCTCCTCTCTTCGGTGAGGCACAGTAATGAGTTTACGAACCCAGGTTCAAAGTCAGCCTCCTCCACTACTTGCTGTGCAAACTTGGGCGTATTATTTAGAATCCTGTGCTTCTTTATCCACAGCTGTGGAATATGATAAAAATAAAGCTTCCCTAGTAGGGTAGTTGGTAAACATTAAATGAGATACTTGTAAAGTATTTTGAAGAAGGTCTCCATGAATATTGGCTGTAATTTTATCTTTGACCCCCCCTTGCTCCCACATTTGTTACCCTGGACATGTCAGCATAGAATGTCTTCCACCATCAGCCATGTCTTTGCTTTTCGTTTCTTTTGGGGAAGCTGCCCCGGTTGCACCTTTCACTCTACATCTACTAGTAAGCTTCTGAAGAGTTTGATGTTTGCTGGCTTTGTGGTAGATTTATCACCGAGACCTACTGATTTTACCACCTACTCCTAAAATGAGTCCTCTCCTCCCTCAGTCCCTGCGCTAATGCATGCTTTTATGACCTCTCACCTGCTCTATGCCAAGAACCTCATACTTGCTGGGAATAGAAGTGCAATTTCATTCTAAAGGAATATATAATTTAGTAAAAGAAGAAAAAAGTGTATTAAGAAGATAAAGATATGGCCAAACACAACTACAATGTTAGCTTTTTAAAAAAAAAAAAAAAAAAGAAAGAAATATATGGCTTGATGACCTTTTATTACTAGACTAGAGGCCCGGTGCACGGATTCGTGCACCGGTGGGGTCCCTCGGCCTGGCCTGTGCCCTCTCATAATCTGGGACTCCTTGAGGGATGTCAGATAGCCGGTTTCCGTCTGATCCCTGCAGGCCTAATCCAGACAGGAGGGAGCCCAATTCTGTGTGTTGAGCATCTGTCCCTTGTGGTCAGTGTGCGTCATAGTGACCAGTCAACCGGTCATCCAGTCGTTCAGTCAACAGGTCACTTAGGCTTTTATATAGAGAGATAATTTTGAAAAAAAAAGCACGATGACAGATGCAAATGTTGGAAAGCATTCCATCTTAATTGTTTATTCATTGAGCCAGGAGGCAAACATGGCTGGATGGTCTGAGAGTACTTTTTAGGGAGACACAGCGCTGCCAAACATTTTAATGCCGTTTGCCCTGAAAACTTATTTTAATTTATTGTTCTACATCCCATGATGTTTGTTTATTTAATAAACATACCATTTATATGGTAACAAAATATGCTTACTTTTATGACTCTTTGCCATAGTACACAGTGCTGAATACAGAAAGTCTTCACCAGAAGATTAACCAACAGATTAATAAATTACAATTTGATTAATAGTTCTGTTGTGAAGAATAATTTTAATTGATTTTTTTAAAATTATGCATCTTTATAACATTAATGGCTGCTTCAATGTCCGATGCATATTTGGTTTCCCCATCTTGAACTTTATTTAAATATCTTTTTAGAATCCTCATTGTGTTATTTCTGTTTTGATAGGTTAACAAAATATTCATGAAATTAGTGTTCTCTGTTGGATTGCTCTGTTTTCTCTACCATGCAGTAAGCCTTTGAAATATAAATTTATCTTCTAATGCTTTAGCAAAATGGCACTGTTGTAGTAATTAAGTCATTTAAATACTCCTTTCTTGGGTAATATGAGGCCACCTCTCCCTATTCTTATCCTGTCTATCCTCCTATTACTTTTTGAATTCTTCATGCTGGTTTATTTTATTCATCAATTTATTTTGCTCATTAGATTTCACATATGAGTGAGATCATGTGATGCTTGTCTTCCTCTGACTGGCTTATTTCGCTTAGTATAATACTCTCCAGGTTCCTCTATGCTGTCTCAAACAGTAAAAGACCCTTCTTTATTAATGCTACATAGTATTCCCTGGTGTAGATATACCATAGCTTCTTTATCCAATCGTTTACTGATGGGCACTTGGTCTGTTTCCAGATCTTAGCTATTGTAAATAGCGCAGCTGTGGACATAGAGGTGTATATGTTTTTGATGTTTTAAAAAAGATAATACTTTTAGAGCACTTTTAGGTTTACAGCAAAATTGAGAGGAAGGCCCAGAGATTTCCCATATACCCACTGCCCCAAACATGAGCAGCCTTCTCTGCTATTACCATCTCTTATTAGAGTTGCTCAATTTTTACTATTGGTAAACTGCTGGGGTCCAACCCCAGCAGGTCCAGGGGTCCCCAAAGGTGTGGACGGAGTTGGCGAAGAAGGAATGACACGGAGACAGCGTTCAGTTGATCAGCAGCCTTGCCAGGATCTCTAGCCACAATCTCCAGCCAAGTTCTGTGTCCATGTTCTCTTGCTAGGTTCTCCAGCCAGGTTCTCCAGGTTCTCCAGCCAGGTTCTGTAGCCATGTTCTCTCACTAGGTTCTCCAGCCAGGTTCGGTCGCCAGGTTCTGTAGCTGGGTTCTTCAGCCAGGTTCTGTGTCCATGTTCTCTTGCTAGGTTCTCCAGCCAGGTTCAGTCACCAGATTCTAGTCAGGTTCTCTTGCCGTGTTCTATCCAGGTTCTGTGGCCAGGTTCTGTCACT
>NW_006289416.1:12808763-12818790 GCF_000327345.1 Myotis davidii | reverse complement strand
ACATAGTGCCAAGAAGGTGAGCAAACATATTAAGAACAGTATGCCATATATGCCAGGTCCCTTGAAACAGCAAGGATGGACCGGCTCCCAGCAGTAAACCTGCATTGACTCATCATTATCGCACAAGTCCATAGTTTACCTTAGGGCTCCCTCTTGGTGTTGCATATTCTATGGGTTTTGACAAACGTATAATGACATGTATCCATCATTATGGCATCATATAGAAGAGTTTCACTGCTTTAAAAATCCTCTGTGCTCTACCTCTTCATTCTCCTCCCAGCCCCACCTCAACGGCCAATGATCTTTTTACTCTCTCTATAGGCCTGCCTTTTCCAGAATGTCATATTGGAATGATAGAGCATGTCACGTCTTTGGTTTGACCTCTTTTACCTAGTAACATGCATTTTAGGTTCCTCAGTGTCTCTTCATGGCTTGAAAGCTCATCTCTTTTTGGTGCTAAGTAATATATCACTATCTGAATGTACCACAGTTTATTTATCCATTGACCTACTGAAGTTACATCTTGGTTGCTTCCAAATTTTAGCAGTAATGCATAAAGCTGCTGTAAACGTCCATATGCAGGTGTTTGTGTGGACATAAGTCTTCAACCCCTTTGAGTAAATAACAAAGAGTGCAATTCCTGGAGCATATGGTGAAAGTATGTTTAGTTTTGTATGAAACTACCAAACTCCAAAGTGGTTGTACCATTATGTTTTCCCAGTAGCAATAAATGAGAGTTCCTATTGCTCCACATCCTCACCAGCATTTAGTGTTCTCAGCATTCCAGATTTCGACCATTCTAATAGGTGTGTTAGAGGTATCTTGTTATTTTACTTTGCATTGCCTTAATGACATATGATGTAGCAGGGGTCCTCAAACTATGGCCCAGGATTTGGAATTTGTTATATTTTTTTTTTTTTTTTAAACTATAGTCCGGCCCTCCAACGGTCTGAGGGATAGTGAACTGGCCCCCTGTTTAAAAAGTTTGAGGACCCCTGAAGAGCAACACATATCATCTTTATATTACCTTTTCTATTAAACCTCTTATTATCTATGTGCATTCTAGAGTTAGAGATTTACTTCAAGGAACGCTAAAGGTGTGTCCATCCTGAGAGTAGCTATCAGCGTTCAGGAGTATAACAAGAGCGGACCAGGTATGAATTTCTGTTGGGTACATTATATGTCGCAGTAAAAACCTTTGAAATGATTTTATTTAGTGTAGGTTTCAGTAATGCATAAGAAAGAATTTAGAGCCAGCACACAAGCATTAATTTTAAGCAGAATATTTAAAGGCAGTGTACCAGATGGGAATGAATATGCTCTATATTCATTTTATATTTTGTAAATAAAAACTCATATATCTATATATCTGCATTTCCCTAATGAAAGTGAAACATTTCTATTGACACACAATTTGCCTAATGTACACAGAAATCTGTGTCAAGAGACTAAATTTAGAATATGATATATCAGAAAATATCCTCAGTAGTTAACTATCATCTTTATTCTTTTCTTCTTCCCTCTAGCTTATGCAGTTGTTCAGAAAGAAAAATAAAATAACATTAAGGCCAGGATCGCTGCCCATGTTGATTGGAATGGCCACATGTTGTAATTGCCCTCTCTATGTTCCAAACAGCAATACAATTTCAAAGTCATCTATGACTTTATGTCAATGAATATTATATTTCCTCTGTTTACATAAGTGCTATTTTTCTGCCTTTAATTTCTCTCGAGTTAAGTGGAATTGTCTCAAAGTCCCCAAATCTGTCATTTTTCAAATTTTGCTCAGTAAATTTTGCAGTTTAAAAGTTATTTTGTTTGCAAGTTTGAGAGCAAGATGCTATTTCTCAAAGCCCAGAATTCTTGATCACATATGGTTCTAGCTGGATACATTTGAGTTTTCAATTAGGCATGTAGGCATAGTAAATTATGCATTTATATTACCTGTAATGCTGAATATCTGCACCTTGAGATAATGGTTAGCCCCTGGTGATAATTACACAACAGATGGTTATTCCTGAAGCAGAACAACACATATCATGCAATTTAGCCATGAAGAAAATGAAGAGCGAGGTTATAAAAATAAATGGAGATAGGCAACTGATTAAGTGCAGCGCGTAGCAATATGATGCATCAGACACAAGCAAACATTCATTTTTCCTCCTGTAAATTTGGTTGATTTTCATAGCAACATCATCAGTAAGGATTTAAACAAACCCATTCCAGTCATGTCTATCTTCATATGCAATGTGTACTTGTGAAAAATCAAATATTTTTTAATCTACTTTTGGCAGTTTTCAAAATATGATCTTAACTATTTTAGGTTACTTACTGAAACATAACCAATACCTTTTGATGGAGGGGACTCAAAAGATCTTTCTTTTACTTGGAAATGTCAAATTTTCAGGTAAAAGCTCTTTTTATCAGCTTTATTGAGAAATAATTCATATACAATAAAATTTACCATTCAAAGTATCCAATTTGGTAGTTTTCAGTAGTTTTTATGTTTAACACCCCAAAAGGAAGCTTGGACATTAGTAGCCACACCTCATGCACCAGAACCAGTGAACACTTTCCCCCTCCTTTTTGTACACAGCAGTCTCCATAGATTTGCCAATTTTATACTGAATCTAAATGCAATTATACAACATGGGCTTATTTTAATCTAACTTCTTTGACTCAGCATAATATTTCCAACTTTTATTCATGTTGTAGCATGCATCACTGCCTCCTTTATTGTTATGGATGAATAATTCTCCATTGTTTGGATAGACCCAACTTTGTGTATTACTTAGTTGATGGACAAGTTTGGCTATTATGAATAGTACTCCTATGAACATTAGTGTACAAGTTTCTGTGTGGGCCTAGTTTTCATTTCTTTTGGGTACTAGCTAAGGATAGAACTGCTAACTCTTATGGTAACTTTAATTTAAAATTTTGAGGAACTGCCATTTTCCCCCCCCAAAAGCCTCTGCATCATTTTCTATTCTCACCAGCAGTGTATGAGTGTTCTTATCCTTGTCAGCTCTTGTGATTGGCTGTCTTTTGGATTTTCGCCATCCTAGTGAGTGTGAAGTGGTTTGACTTTGCATTTCCCTAATGAATAATTCAGCATATTTCCATGTACTTTTGTATATTGTGCTTATTCGTATAACTTCCTTAGACAACTCTCTTCAATGCTTTGCCCGTATTTTAATTGGGTTATTTGTCTTTCTGTTGCTGAGTATTTGTAAGAGTTCTTTGTATATTTCAGGTACAAGTCCCTTATCAGATATATGATGGCAAATATTTCCTTTTATTCGGTGTGCTAGGTCTGCACTTTTCTGATAATATTCTTTAAAGACATATTATATTCGATAATTTTAGTGAAGCAAAATTATCTTCTCTTGCTTAAGTCTTTTGGTGTAGTTTCCATGAAACCACCATCTAAGTTATGCCCACAAAGATTACTCCTTTGTTTCCTTTGTAAGAATTGTGTAATTCAGCTTTGATGCTAAGTCAGTGGTCCATTTTTAGTTAATTGTAAAGTACAGCGGGAGGTAGGGGGCCTAACTTCATTCTTCTTCATGTGGCTATCACTGTTAAAAGCACGCTCCCTCTTGAATTGACGATCGCATCGTGATATACAGAAGGATGGGGCTCTCACGTAAGAGTTTATATGTAGGGAATAGTGAGAATAGAACCTGAGTAGAAAATATGGTGGCTGTGCCCAGTGTTGGCCTTTATCTTTTCAGATCCAGTCCTTTCCTCACTTTTTTTAAAAAAAAAAAATTCCAACTTCCTAGGCCCCCATGGCTAAGTATAGTCAAAGGCAGCAACAGACCATAATAGGGAGGAAATGCTCGGTCCTGGGCAGCATCTCTGGCTGCAGTCACATTTCCTTTATGTTCCAGGTCTTGACGGACCAAGTGCCCGATTCCAGTTTCTTGTTGGTCCTATAAGCCTGGCACCACTCCTTTCGTCTCGTATAGCTTTGTCTTTCCTGTGCAGGGATGGCAGTGGCTTCTTCCTTTTTTTAACCTCTAGGTAACCTCCTTGTCCCTAATTTGGAGTTTTAGTTCTTCTATGTAATCAATACCTGGTACTGAATTCCTCTGTATAAAGTTCAAGGCCATCCTTATGTATGGAGAAAATTAAGTCCTATGGAACCAAGTTTATGAGTCTAAAATTCTAAAGCCCCCTTTAGCACCTACGTTCATTATATTCAATGCTATTAAGTAATTATGTTATTAAGTAATTATGAGCACATTAAAAATATATAGTTGAAGGTCACGGACCTTCCAGGCTTGTTTCATTTGACAGTTTTACTGCACATGTGTTTTGTAAGTGAACATTATATTGAATACTAAATATCTTATGAAAATGTTTTTTTTAATCATTGTTCATTTGGTGAATAAGCTCAGAAGAGATCAGGAAATAGCTCTTCTAGGGATAAAGCTCTTCAGTTTAACATATATTTTTTTTTTTTACTTAATAGGAATATATGTATCAACTTTGATGAGCACATTTTTCATGTCAAAATGTGCTGGTTCTATTATTAATAAAATTATATTTTTATTATTATATGTGCATGTTTTGTTTATAAAATGCATAATATAAATTTATGGAAGAAATAGGCACTTCACATGCTATTTAGTTATGAAATTTATTACAAGTTTAATATAAGGTATACAAAGTGATTTTCTTCATTTTTAAAAAAATATATTTTATTGATTTTTTACAGAGAGGAAGGGAGAGGGATAGAAAGTTAGAAACATCAATGAGAGAGAAACATCGATTCAGCTGCCTCCTGCCCTTGATCGGAATCGAACCTGGGACCCTTGAGTCCGCAGGCCGATAATCTATCCACTGAGCCAAACCAGTTAAGGCTATTTTTACTAATTTAATGTATTTACTTCTCTTTTCAATTGTTTAATTTTCATTTTTACATTTGATTCCTATATTACCTTAGAAACATACAAATACAAAAATCAATTTTTTCACATTAAAACTATTTTAGATTAATATTTTATGAAAGGGAATGATGATTATTATAATTATTGTCATAAAATCTGTGACCTTAATTTGATATTAGAATTCAAAATATAAAATTACAGCTTTTTTCTTAAGGCTTTAAATTTTAATACAGGGGCACGATTACTTTTTCTATTTTATTTTCATTCTTAGTTGACATGCAATATTATTTCATATTAGTTTCAGGTGTACAGCACAGCAGTTAGACATATTTATAACTTATGAATCTTTCTTTTTTCCTCAGTAATTCTTTTGTAGATAACAGTAGGCAGCCTCAAAAAATAATCATTGACAATTGCTATTTAAAAATTGTTCTTAGAAACATTTTCATTACAAGTGTTCTTAAACACTCCTCTACATGCATTGCAGAATGGGTATAACAAATGACTATTCATTCAATACTCCCTTCAATTTATACCTCTAGAAATATATCTGGAAAAGGGATAATTTAGAAAAAAAAAAGAAGTTTGTTTTTAATTCTCCTATCAACCTACACAACTAAGATTTAGAGAAACTATTTTTTTCAAAAACACTTAAATATATATTTGATTTTATACCTTTAAATATAACCATTAAAATATATCAGCAAAAGAAACTTAGCAGCAAGTCTTGCCGGTATTTTCCCATTGGAATGTAAGTGTAACAATAATGATACATTTGAAAGCCACTATCTTTTTTTTTAATGGATCAAATTATCATTTTGCATTTGAATTTGCAGTTGATTAGAAATGCATTCAACTGTTCATTTGGTGAATAAGCTCAGAAGAGATCAGGAAATAAACTGCTTTAAAAGCACTAGTAGAGGTTTCATTGAGCTCAATAATAGGCTTATAAACCATTAATTTTATAACTCAATCACATCTTACAAGATGCTCAAAGATTTTAAAGAAGTGTTACCACTGCATTTAGGCGGTATCTGATCCCACCTCTGCCACCACATGGCTACTTTCCCTCAATCAAACCATCTCCCTGCCCCCCTCAATTCCCTTAGCTTAAGTGAAAGATTGAACAACAAATTTAATTTTTTTTTCTAGTTTGAATCCTTTTATATTCCACTAGACTTAGCTGTGCTGAAAAGTTATTGGCTAAAGAAATCTCTGGAGCATAGACTCATCAGGTGATTTTCTAAGCTGGATTCTCAAATTCATCCATTTAATTTATCCATTGATCTACCTGAGCAAAATCTATAGTGACTTTTCTGCTTCCATTTTTCCCATTGGGTGGCATCACACTATGAGCAACATTTCTCCTTTTGTTATTTTTAACTAGATTTTTTTGACTCTACACTTAAGCCTCAGATGGAAATTCTTACTCTGACTAGAAATGTTTTACTATTTATCTTTCACTCTGCTTAGAATAGTTTTAATTACATTTTGAGCTCTTGGACTTTCAAAAATATTGACTAATCATCAAATATGTCTGAGGCACTAGAGACAAAACTCAAAAACAAAATAGTGATAGTTTTTGATATCATGGAGCTTAAAGCCTAATATTTGTGTAATAAATGGTATTTGGAAGCTATGATACCTACTCGAGAAGTCAAAGACTAGAGGAGTGATGTCCCTGAGGAGTGAGAATTGAGCTAAATTCTAAAGGAAAAAGAGGAACTAACTAGAAAAAAAGGGGGAGAAGTCATCCCAGGAAGAGGAAGTGAAGGGCAGAAGGTCAAGAACTTCCAGTGCCTTGTGTGACAACAGCACAAAAATAAGGACAACTGCACACATTACGATGCCACTAAGGGCCAGAACCTTGAGGGCCTCATAGGACATGTTTAATATTTGGATCGGTAAGAGCAGAGAAAGTGACCAGGTAGGGAGACACTGGCTGAGGCTTGAAATTGCCCCAAATTAGCCTTACTGACTTAGTATGGGTGTGTGAGGGTTTTCCACTGGGTGAGAAATCATGATAACTTGACTGGAATAGTGGCAGTTTACATGGATGTATGCAGAGCAATTCTAGGAAGAAAAATTTATAGACAAAGGAGAAACTATCAAGGCCCCTTTGATAAAGTCCTTCTTGTGACTCATTGTCTGTAGATGGGGCGGCAAGCATTTGTTTAGGAAACATGAACTCCTCATCTCCCTGTGAATTGTTTGCCTTTCCTTTGAAGTCCCAGATCTTGACCTCCATAATCTGGATTGACATCTGTACCTCATTTTACATTACTGTCTTTGGAATTTTCATGCTTCTGTGAGTTCACCCTGCACACACATTATACTTGATTTTCTCCTGTTAATCTACCTTATTTTATTTTAATGCAACCAGCCATAAAAACCAAGAGAGAAACGGGAATTCTCCCTTCCCCCACACCTTTAAATTGAGTAGCTCATTACTGTTCTAACCAAGCTAGAATAGCTTAAGGGTAAACTCCTCTCTTAGCTTTTTCTCATACACCCTCCTGAAACTCACTACTTATGAATGTCTCTTCCTTTATCCTGCACATCTACCAGTTCTTCCAAAATATTTTTCCATAAAATTCTTTTTGTAATTTAAGTATTCTTTCACAGAGCAATCATATTATTTTATCCAGAATCCCTCTCAGATTTATGCTTCCAGAGAAGCAAAAGTCCAGGACATGTGGATAATACTTATACAAATGTTAATCATAGTATTATTTGTAGAGCTAAACAATTGAAAATGGTAAGTGTTTATTAATAAATTTGTTGAATAAATGTAGCCCATTCAGACAATGGGAATTTAAATAGTCATTACAAGCAATGCCTTGAACTATTCAGCTGACAGGGCGGTGGAGGTGGGGGTGGCATTCCATGACGTATTAAGTGAGAAAAACAAGAGGTAGCAAACTGTAGGTACAGTATATTCTCACAGTTACACACAATGAAAAAAGTAACCTTATACACAAGCCAGTCAGTACATTTGTGTATATGTTTGCATGAGTACTGGAGAAGATGCCAAAGGCCATAGCAAACAGGCTTGTTTTGTTTTTTTTGAAATTGATTAGAAGTTTGGCAAGAACCAGGGCAGCTTCAGAGAGGCAGGTGGTGGGAAAGATGAAAAGAAGGCAGTTCCAACTTTAGACTTTCCCTGTAGTTCCCACAGTATCTAGCACACAGAAAAATAGTGCAGGAATACAGAGCGTCGCATTTAGGTTAACTGTGGAGTGGAGGAATTCTATCCACAGTATTACAAATGTGTGCATGTTCGTTATTCACATAGGGAAGTACTCCCTGGTGACAAGGATAAATGTAGACTAATTTTATTTTAAAATATAAATAGTCTAAAATGTATTTTCATATCTTAGTTCAAATTTGGCATCTATAATGAATTATTTTCTATAGAAAAATAATATTACAGCTCGGCCAAATAATTTAGTTGTGGAAAAGAAATCCCTTAGGGACCAATTAGCTTTGCCCTGTTGGATGGTGGAAAATTATACCATGAGGCTGGGACAGTCCTGACTTTCTCACCAATATTAGGCAGAGGGGACAGTTGCTGAGAGCATAAGCCTTGAAACCAATCCTTCACCATGAGATGAATAGAAGGAGGAAGGAGAGGCAGAGAAAGGGAAATCAAAGCAACCACCATGATGAAGCTCAGGGTTAATGACTATGTGTGCCAAGCATCAGGTGTGCCAACCAGTGTCTTCAAGAGACAAATGTATATTATTTCACTTTACCTCCCAAATAAAAGTGAGAGTTAATACTATTCTCTTACCTATTGTGTAGATGAAGAGACAGGCTATTTAGTGTAAGTAACTTGCCATTCTTCACAGTCAGTAAGGACTAGAATAGGGTTCCCAGGCTGCTGATTCTAAAATCTGTGAATTTGACCCCTACGCCATCTGATACTTTCTACACCCCTTTTGTGTGTTTTCTGAACTGCTCTTATAAATTTTTAAGCTAGTTTATTGGATTTTTGAAGTTTATGCCTTTGGATTTTTCAATAGCTCCCACAACATGGTCACACACACACACACACACACACACACACACACACACTATGTTCTACACCCTCCTCCCTCACCCCCAACAATAACTACTCTCAATGTTTTGAAATTCTCTCTCTCTCTCTCTCTCTCTCTCTCTCTCTCTCTCTCTCTCTCTCTTTGTCTTTCTCTCTCTCTCTCAATTGTAAGTGGTTAGGGTTGACAGGTTTTCCTCAGAACTAGCTCTCACCCTGCCGGAAGCCAGTCCCCAGAGGTCTGGAGGAACTATGGACACGTGATGGAGACCTGTACTCCTAGGACAGCTCTGTAGGGAAGGAGGGAAGGGGCCTGGTGGTCAGGGGACTTTATGAGATCACATGGTGGGGGTGGCAGTTGACACCAGGATGTGGGAGAAAAGGATTTTGGATAAACAGAGGAGCCACAGTATTCTGCATGCTTCCCAAAGGTTAACTTTCACTCTTATGCAGACCGGATCTTCATCTGCTATTAAGCTACTGAGTTGACAGGCCCAAACATGAAAACAAGTGAAGAAAACTGAACAGTATCTCTGTCCAGGAGTCCTTTGGGTACATTTTTGAGGTTTAGAATTTCTATATGAAGAAGAGGGGAAAATCTACCTTTTTTTCTCATACCACTCCATCCAGTCTTAAGGAAATTTATGCAGAAAGATGTCTTCTTTTTCCCTCCTTGGAAAGTCAAGTGATGATTTTAATGATTTGATTATTTGACTTTGGATGGTGGGCACACAATGCAATATACAGATTCTATATCATAGAAATGTACACTTGAAACCTATATGACTCTATTAACTAATGTCACCCCAACAAATTTAATAAAAAAGAAAGTCAGATGACAAAAATGTTGCAATTAAGGCTTTTAATTCCTTGTTCAAAAGCAATAATTAATTTCAAAAGATCAAATATGACCCTTGTATCAAACTTCTCAGTGGCATAATAATACATTACTTTTATCTCTCAGGAACATCACACTGCTTTTGACAGAATCTCTTACTTCTTTAAAAAAATACTTTGGGACATCAAAGTACTGGTTAGTTCATTATCATTAGTTAATTATCATTCTGACTATTTTTCTCTTTTAGTCCCACCT
>NW_006289416.1:12778797-12808443 GCF_000327345.1 Myotis davidii | reverse complement strand
ATCCTGACTCTCTCTAGTGCATAGATCTAGCATTATAAGTAGTCTCTATTTCTGTATACATTATTCAGAAGTGTATTGTAATTTCTTATGTTCATATATTATAACCTGAGAGCTTGAAGAAAATTCCATTTACATATCTGCTTTATTCCTTAGAATCCCAAGCAACATTTCTTGTGCATGTAATCAGTCAGTGTTTGGTGAGAAAGTGGATTAATCAAGCAGGTGAATACACTTCCTTGTAACTACACAGTATACCAAATAGTTTAATTGATGCAAAGAAAACCAGTTTGCACCAATTTTTATACAAAAGACAAAACCAAAAAGTCTACACTTCCATTATCACTCTACTAGGTTTTTTGTTTTTTGTTTTTGTCTTCACCTGAGGATATGTTTTTTTTTTGTTGTTTAATTTTTTTATATTTTTAGAGAGAGGAAGGGAGAGACAGAGACACACAGACAGAGAAAGAGCGAAATCTGAGAGAGAATCATCAATTGGTTGCCTCCTGAATGTTCCTTGACTGGGGATTGAACCCACAACTTTTCGATGTACAGGACAGGATGATGCTCCAACCAACTGAGCCACCGGCCAGGGCTTTACTAGTGTTTCTGATCATTGGTCCTGGGAGAAAATCACATCAAACTGGACCTAAAAGCTCTTACCTCAGCCCTTTGCTGCCACAGCTGATTGGATGAAGTCCAAGACCACATTCTGGGGTGACTGAAATCACTGCTAACAGAATGGCCACCCCACATTGGTGGTTCTCACGAGTGTGACATTTGATGTTCCTGAGTCCAGTCCATTATTTCATTTTGGCTTAATCAAATTTGTGTCTTACACACATACCACATTCCTGCCTTGGTTTGGAACCTATAGGTCTGGTTTCTATTTCTGTTTTTGCTTTTAGTTTGATTTTTTTAAAAATAGGAATAGAAGTGATTATCATTGAGCGAGGCAGATATTAGCACCTCCAAGAGGACATTTCCCTCATTTGGAACTAGAGAGCTGGGTGAGAATTTGCTTTGGAATTTACTTTACTCCTTTGCACCATCACTTCTCTGAATCTAAGGTCCTGGTGAGGAGAGAAATAAATGTAAATAAAGGAGATAGAGAGTTGGAAGATGAGTTTGAAGAATAGGGAGCTGCAGGTATATGTGGGGCTGGATCCTGGCAGAACCATTTTTTTTTCCTAAATAGCTTAGTTTCTTTTTTCAGTCAATGGGGGTGCTTACTGGCCCTGATCTTTGTCTTCTGCATCATGGGAGACTGAAGAAAATTCTGGAATTATTGGAAACATTCCAGGTATTGTTATTCTTCCTCAAGGTTGGCTTTTATCCTAGTCCAGCGATTACTGAACATTTCTCTCGTGCACCTTGGACAAGAGCAAAAGATCACCTGAGGCCTTCTGTCCTGCATCTATCTTTTCCTCCTTTCTCTCTCCCTCCCTTTTTCTACCCATTTAAATTTGTGTACCCGGTACTTTGCTGCTCACACGGCACATAAAATGAAAGCGATACCCTTTGATTTTAAAAATTACAGCCTGGAAGGGAAAAATAACCTCCCAGCTCATTACCTGGTAAACATAAGTTACAGTTAGGCCGTGGCATCTCAGTTGAAGGTGTTGTCTAAGAAACCATCCCGAGAGGCTTGAGCTCATTTACCAAGTGAGAACAATGGGAGAGTGTAAGAGCCCGTGGTTCCTCCCCAGTTGAGATTACGGCAAGATCACTTGGGAGATGTATATATGATATTTATATATATGATATTTGTATATATATTTGGAATATATACCTGGTGCATGAAATTCATTGGCCTGGTGCATGAAATTCATGCGGGGGGCGGGGGTGGCCCTCAGCCCGGTCTGCACCCTCTCCAATCTGGGACCCCTGGGGGGTGTCCGATTGTCGGTAAACTGGCAGTTGACATCCTTCCTGCAATCCGGGACTGCTAGCTCCTAACTGCTCACCTGCCTGCCTGCCTGATTGCCCCTAACCACTCTGCATGCCAACCTGCTTGCCCCAAACTGCCCCTCCTGCTGGCCTGCTTCCCTCCAACTGCCCCCCTTGCTGGCCTGTGCTCTCCGCCAGCTTGGCTCCATGGCTCTGGCCAGCACCGCCATCTTTGCCACATCAATTTGCATATTCCCTCCTTATTGGCTGTGGGCGTCGCCATCTTTATTGCAAATTGATGGTTAATTTGCATATTGCTCTTTTATTAGATAGGATATGGATAGATGTGGAATCATATACTTTTATAGGTACATGCACTTTCATATGTGTGTATGTGTGTATGTGTGTGTATGTACAAGATAAGTAGCAGATCTGGGCAAATAATACCATCAGACAAGAGTTGCATTTGCAATTGATACTCTCATAGTAAACCATTTTAAAATGTCATATTTGTGCAAAGTCTGTTATTATAACAAATCAGCTGTGGCGATAAGTGTTTAAAAAGGCGAGTTGCCATTGAAGATAGAATTTCCCTTGCTCTGTTTCAAATTACAGAGGATCCTGGGAGGAAATGTGCCATTAAAAATGTATGTTAGAACACTGTGTTTTGATTTCCAAAAATAGATACTGACACTGTTATTGAATTAGGAGAAATTTTATACTACAATGAATAAGACTTCTAAACAGAGACTTCTTTGTTAGTTTCATTTTTTTATAGTTTGATTAATTATGTGATGACTCTTAATCTTTCTGTACATAATGAAATATATTTTCTTCCTCCTATTTTAATTCAACTTTCATTTTTTGTCCTTGGTGAAAAATACTCCCAGAATTCACCCTTCAGAGGGACTTGAGACTATCCTGCCTGCATCTTTTGTCACCCGCTTATCGTTAGCAATGATTAGATCACAGGGTTAGGTCTTTCTTCATTGTCACCCACAGGCTCCTTACAAGCTGGTATGAAATAAAATGACCTCAATCAGAGAAGGACTACTGTTTAATATATGTCATATCACTGCATTATCCATATTCAATTTGATTTTTTACCTCATTCTTATTTATATGTAATTCATAAATTTATGACCTACAATGAGTAATATTTTACCATGTTATTCATATTAATACATTTTCTTATATTTTCTTTAAGCTTTGTACTATTCTTATAAAATACTAATTACACTGGATTTCTTAATTTAGTTAATTTCCATTCCCAATCCTTTTCTAGTTCTTCATAGCATAAGCAAGGAGAGTCTGAACCCAACATATGTAACCAAAACATGCTATGACTTGCCAAAATGAATACATAATCAGGCTGGAATTCGGCTGCTGTGGCCAAGATCTGTACTCTGTTTATATGACATAATTTCCTTTTATGATTTCATATTCACTCTTCTGTTTTTTTCTTAAATCATGCAAGTAGGTTGTTTTTTTATTAATTTTCAGGAAAAGGAATTTAATTCTTCTTCTAATTGAGTTTAGGGTTTTGCTATAAATTTGACATATTGCTTTCAAATAGACATCTGCTTGATTAATTCAGCTTACATTTTGTATTTTATAGGACAGGTGTTCCCATGACTATTGAAAGAGAGAAGAAAATCTCTACCAAACAGGTAAATTATTTAATTTGTTTTCATATTTCTTAGTGGAATCTTAGCAAAATTTTGTTTCATGAAGCCCAACATATATTTACTTATCTCACTATAAAAATTTGCTAACATTTTTGAATACAAAGAACTTATGACATTTATATTGTCTAAGTTGCACTATTACTGTACATTTATTTTTTTACAATAAATTTTATATTTGAACAAATTTTTCTCTTGGCATAACATAATGATTTTTAAAGTAATTATTATACTTAAAAATTTTATCAAAACCAAAATAGTGGTTTTTTGAACATAAGCCCCTTTTTTAAATATAATAATGAATATGAGTGTGGCTTTAAAATCAGTTAAATTTGAAACATGCTTCTCCCATATTAATCTCTCTGATTAGCTTTCCTCATTATTCATTGTGGGGCAAAAGTAGGTTTTACAGTCATTCATATGGAAAATAATGCAATAATGAATAAATAATAATACAAGAATAAACTCTGTGTTTAGCATACCCACAACTATAAATGTACTTTTCCTCCACCCTGTATTTTTATTGTAATCATTTTGCAATAATACTGAAATTTTGCAATACTCAGAGAAAAATCATAATTTGCTTGACCTAGATAACTTTTCAAAAGTATTTGACCAAGAATCATGTAACTACTATTTGTTTTAATCCCCAAGTGGAATTAAATAGCACCAAAATCATGTTACTGTGTTCCTTGGGGTGTTAAAAACTGTACTCATTTTTGTATATATGTGCATATATTTATATCCTATATAATAAAGAGGTAATATGCAAATTGATTGCCACACCCTCGCACAAGATGGCCGCCCCCATGTGGTCAAAGATGGCCACCCCCATGAGGTCACAAGATGGCCACCACAAGATGGCTGGCAGGGGAGGGCAGCTAGGGACAATCAAGCCTGCAGGGGAGGGCAGTTGGGGGACACCAGGCCTTTAGGGGAAGGCAGTTGGGGGCAACTGGGACAGCAGGGGAGCAGTTAGGCATCAATCAGGCTGGCAGGGGAGTGGTTAGGGGGTGATCAGGCTGGCAGGCAGAAGTGGTTAGGGGCAATCAGGCAGGCAGGCAGGCGAGTGGTTGGGAGGCAGCAATCCCAGATTGTGAGAGGGCAGTCAGACATCCCCCTAGGGGTCCCAGGCTGCGAGAGGGTGCAGGCTGGGCTGAGGGACACCCCCCTCCAGTACGAATTTTGTGCACCGGGCCTCTAGAATATATATATATTTACTTATTTTACTGTTTAAATTAATATATGTGATAGGATAAGCAACAAAACATTAAAAATAAATTCCCGATTAACAGTATGTATCATAACCATGATTTCAATTACATTCTTTGAGATACGCCAGATATTCAAATTACTTAGTTCTTTATTGAGGACAAATCCAAATGCTCTATTTAGGACTGTGTATTGTAAATCTAAATTTTTAAGTGCTGCTGTGACAACTTTAAGCCTCACAGAGCCCAAAAGACTTAGCCAAGAGTCCCCTGCTCTCATCTGATCTGCTCCCCACTCAGCAGAAAGGTCTCTCCATCAGCTAGTTTCCCAGCAGCTGGACCATCTGCATCCCACCCAGTCCTCAACCAAATGGGTTTCACTCCCCTTTTTGCTCACAAGATTATTTAAACCAACCAATTTTATCCTCCAGAGGGAACCAAAGGTCACCATCTCTTCTTGTTACTACATAGCCTGACTCCCCAGCCTATGCTGATTCATTTTACTCCCAAGTATAACCCGCCGTGGCCTTGGATAGCAGGTGGTGCCCTCCTCTCCTGGGCTGTGAGGCTGTGTGATGAATAAGCCACCAGCAATCCCATCAGTCCAAAGTCAAATGTTGTATGTTTGTCTACCTCATATTATTTAGATTCAGGATCACTCCTTCACCGATGGGGTGGATAGAAGATGATCAGAACAGACTGGTAATTAAGCCTCTGCATAGTTTTGAAAACTTACACCTGAATAGAGGGCCACCTTACCTGTACAAGGAAGTGAAGCAAAGGCTCACAGATAATCCTAAAATTGCCACCCCTCTCCCATCTGGCATGACTACCCATACAGTACAGTCTCAGTACAGACTGGATGGTCAAAGTCTTGAATTCCTATACTTTGAAACATAAACACAAAATATTTTATTCGAAAAAGTGTAACATAGGTTGATATTAATTACCTGTCATCACCATAAAAGTAATCTTCTTGAAGTACTCATTGACTATTTAAATTAGAGCCAATCAGATAGTCTGAGAACTCTCTCAAGGCAGTCCAGGCGCACAGTCAAGCTCTCTGTGATTAAATATGATCACTTGATTTACAGGGTTGCTGGCTATGCCAGCTAAATTTTGGAGGATGTACAAAATGATGATTTATTCATTTTGGGATAATTGATCAGGAGCCATTTTCATTTCCTACAACAATTTTTATTATGGGTGTTGGGGAACATAAATAAAAAGAAACCTGCCAACCCAGTGAATCCTGTCTACAAAGGTAAAAATTAATTAAACCATTTTATTATCGAATAACCGTTAAATTAGACTGTGATACACACAACAGGAACTCTGATAAAGAGATTGCGAAGACAGAAAGTAATTTCATCCTTTTATATAGCCAGACAGGTACAACCCATTACAGACATGTTCTCAAGATAAATGATGTTATCATCAAGTATGATGAATGGACAGCATCGCTAGGTACACGTAGTTAATTCTGGGCTCACCTGGCAATTGGGGTTGCTACCCGTGTTACCTACTTGTTTTTACCCAAAGGAAAAAATGAAATGTCTCCCATATCTATGAAAAGCAAGTCCTTGGGACTTGGAACCAGGTGCCTAGTTGAATCCCCACAGAGACAGGCAGAACGGGGCTATGTCTTCCTTGATGTTTACATTTCAAAGAGATGGCTCTACGGCCCATAAAGAAAAGCATTCCTTGGTTATAAAACAAGCAAGAGGCTTATTTCGCTTTCTGAAAAAGGTGGCATGCACCTTCAAGGGATGGAGAAAGAATTCACAATTACACATTTTCTAAAGAAAATTCTCTGAGCGAAGGGAGAGGGTTGGAAAGTCCCTTTCCCTTTTGTCACCGGGGAAAATTCTATGCTTTAAAAATGTATTAACCTTTGTACAGGGCAAAACAATGATATGGTTTCTTTTTGCCATGTCTTGAGTATAATAGAGGGGAGTGCTTTATCTTTTTTGTAGTAGATGGCAGAGGGGGGTCACACAATTAAAGTGCTATCCAATCAGATAAGATAGGTGACAGATCCCCCTTGCCATCTGGGAATTGTTATCTGCTTTCCCAAGATATTATTTCTTCCAACTCTGAACTTGGTAAAAGCCTTTAGGTATAGTTTCAGTCTAATTATAAATACCACCAGATAATCCTGATCCCATGCAATTCGCTGTGTAACTGAACTTTGGCTGTTGTTAGGAAGGTTGGTCTAGATCATACCAGTGCTGAAATCCCAGTAGCTGAAAACCACTTAGTTTCTTCTAGTTCATGTTCCATTTCCATTGCAGGTCAGCTCAGGGGATCAGTTCTACATGGGCACTGGGGAACTCAAGATCACGGAGACCACACAATACTGTAAGTGCTCTGTTTGGAATACACGGTCTCCTTATTTGTGGGTCAGAAGAGATAGGGAAAGGATCACCTGTCTGCTCTGAAACTATCTGGCTTAGATGTGAGCACATGATTCTGGCCACAGGCCATTGGCCGGCACTTGCTCTGGGGCCTCACCTGACGCCTGGCGGGCAGTGTGGTAGCCTGGATGTTGGATCTGCCCAGCGCCCTCTCCGTTGCCTTTCTAAGAGCTGCCTAGCCTTGTCCAGCATCCAGTCCCCTTCCCTACAGCAGCCTGTATACAGTGACTGCTTGATGAGGGTGAGGGGAAAAGGTCCCAGCTGTTTGATTATTCCAATTCTGCCATCTCTGAAGAACCATCACAGCTCCAGGGCTTCACAGGGTGGCTGAGGCCGTGAGCATGTTCTCTGTGGACCCTCTCACCCCTTCACTACAGGAACCGATCCTGAGATACATTTCCCAACAAATTTTGTGCCAGCCAATCATTGAGGCAGAGTCTGCTCCCCAGGGAGCTCGACCCCATCTATATTACAATCATCAGAGTGCTTCTTAAAAATGCAAATGACTGGCCTTGATCCCAGGCCTGCAGAATTAATATCGAGGGGCGGAGGCTGGAATCCGCATTATTAAAAATCACCCCAGAAAATTATTTTCCTCATTCAAGTGACACTAGCAATGACAGTTGTAATTACTTTGATTATATACAAAATTGAAGAGTTGAAGGGGGTAGGGAGGTGCTCAGAGAATTAAAAAAACCTCTTGCAGGCTCTTCTGTCAAAATCATTTATGTTAAAATAGAAAATGTCTACAAGTGAACTCAGTGAGTAATAAATAAGCTACTAGCAGAAATAAAGATTTAAAGTCTACAGACATGAAATGCAGGACTCTTATCTATTCTATGAGCCAAATTAGCATATGTGAAAATAGTTTTATATCTCACACCCCTAGTGCCTGAATGTCTCACGGTAGACACTTCCCTTCCTCAGTGAGCTTCGGAAACTGTGAACCTGAATGGCCAAATGGCCACTGCTGAGCTGAGTCAAATCAGCTTTTGAAGCCATTACTTGACCCTGAGACTGACATTATCAGAGGGGATATGTAACCAAACTCTTTCTTTCACATTAGAGATAAGTTAGTTTTTCCAGCCTTCTTCTTGTTCAGATCTCAATGGGAACTCCAACTGTTCTTTCTTCTTTTATCAAGAATGAACCCCTTGCCCTGGCCAGTTTTGCTCAGTGGATAGAGCATTGGCCTGCAGACTGAAGGATCTAGGGTTCGATTCTAGTCAAGGGCATGTGCCTCAGCTGCTGGCTCCTCCCCAGTTCGGGCCTGGCAAGGGCTCGTGCAGGAGGCAATTTATGTGTTTCTCTCACATGGATGTTTCTCCCTGTCTTTCCCTCTCTCTTCCACTCTCTCTAAAAATCAATGAGAAAAAAACATATTCTTGGGTGAAGATTTTTAATGAAAGAACCTCTTAATATAGTCAATAATACTGCCACAACTATATATGGGGCCAGGTGGGTACTGGAAATATCAGGGGGAACACTTTGTAAAATGTATGATTGTCGAAACACTATACTGTACACTTGAAATCAAAACAAGATAATTCTGAAAGTAAACGGTAATTGAAAAAATAAAAATAGAAAGAATTTTTTTTTAATTAACCTCTTATCGACACACACAAGAAAATCAGAAAATGATAGAACAGAGAATTAAAGATGTGGAGGGAAGGGGGATTAACCTCTTAGGCGCTGCCTTGCTAAGATGTGTAGTATGAAGCAAAAGGAAAAAAATGTATGTCTCCTAAGCATTTATCAATCCTCCCATATTTTAAAGTTAGTAGAAAAAGATCACATGACCCCTACAATTAACAGACACACCTACATAAAGACCCACAGTGCTTGTGCAATCTGTTTGCACCCCATTGGTGATGCTATAACCCTGCCTGGCCTGCTCCAGGGACCATGGCTGATTTGAACTGTTCCCCTTGAACACTTGCACTAGCTCAATGACTTCCATTGCACCATCACTCTAGTTCAGTGGTTCTCAACATTCTGGCAATTTAAATACAGTTCCACACTTTGTGACCCAACCATAAAATTATTTTCGTTGCTACTTCATAACTGTAATGTTGCTACTGTTATGAATCGTAATGTAAATATCTGATATGCAGGATGGTCTTAGGCGACCCCTGTGAAAGGGTCGTTTGACCGCCAAATGGGTCGTGACCCACAAGTTGAGAACCGCTGCTCTAGTTATTAAAAACCAACAAATGACCCATTTTAATTCAAAATTGGTATATTTTCTCATTGATTTTTGCATTAATTTTGAGTTTAAATGTTATATGACATTATTATTTTCTGACTACTGTGTTTTCTGGCAGCCCCTAAAAGTATGTGTCTGGGAGGAGTGGCTCTCCCCCTCCTCTCATCCTGATCTCAGCTTTTCCACAAGGGATCATTGCTTTTATACACCGGTGCTCTCTGGGTTCTACATGTGAGCAGCCTCTAATTTCTGGTGTTTGCCTTATTTACAAACCACAGTGAAGTCGTAGAAAGGACACTGAACTAGGAGTGAGAAAACCTGGGTAATGTGTTAGCTCTGGAACTTTTTCTCTGTGTGAACTTGGAAAGCCATAGACTCATTTACATTTAGTTTTTTTAAAAAATTTATAGAATGGGAATAATTATAGTTCATTTATTACACTCAGAGTATTGTTGGAGAATCAGATTAGTTAAAGTGTGTAAAAGCATTCACAATAATGACATTGATGTATGCTTGTTAGATTTATATTTGTTGGGAACATATTTGATGAAAGTGTACATGGAAGAAACGCATCCCCATTACATGGCCAGTGGTTGCTAACTGAAATGTCTTTCTCCTCATCTTTATTATTTCTTCTTCCTTTAAATCCATATGTTCCTAATTCTTGTGTCCGAGGACCAATAAAAGCTAAGATTTGTGTGTCAGTACTGGAGGCAAGTTTCTGAGAGCGCGCTTCCCTAACCAAATACGTCGCCACCCGGAAACTTGTTAGAAATGCAGACTCCCAGACAGCATGGCTTGGGCCCGCAATGTGCGTTTCCGAAGCGCTCCCGTGATTCAGATGCGTCAGTGTTTGGGAGCCCCTGGGCTGGGTAGGGAAGGAGGAGACTCCCACTGCCACTCTGACTTCAGAGCTAGAACTTGGATTTTGTTGTTCAGAAGTCTCACAAAATTACTCTCTGCCTTTACATTTAATCATTCACTTCCAGGCCACATCTTGCTGCTTCTATTTTTTTTCCAGCTTTATTGAGGTATAATTAACAATTAAAATTGTATGATAGTGAAGGTGTGCGACATAATGATTTGATGGATGGATGTGTTATAAAAGGATTCCCCTTGTTTTATTTTTACTGTCCTGCCGTTTAATGGCCTTCTTTTTTTCCTGTGAAAATGAGTGTTACACAGCAATCACCGAGAGCACTTGGGGAAAAGTAATGACTCCTGGCTTCTGCCTGGAAATAGGACCCTTTGGCAGGAACACCTAAACTGGTTTCAACGAAGTCATTTCCGCACCGCCATTTGAATCATGCAGTTAATAGAGTGAGATTTTAAAAAGTGCACAACTACAGCTGTACACGGCTACAACTTAATCAGCTGTTACTCATCAATGCTTAATCAATGCCTGGTTTTGCTTAATGTGCTTATTCCATAAGAATTTAAATTCTCAGTTGACAGGATTAGCAGGTTAAACATGGAGGATTAAACACAAGCTATTATGTTTCCTTCCTCCCCACAAATCCACTGAAACTAAATAAGTGAACAACGGAGACATAATCCCATAGAAAAAGGGAAATGAAGACGTGGAAACTTTGGGTTTTGGAGTATCCATGGTAAGCTTTTCTTCATAACTGCAGCTCTGAATCATGAGAGTCAGTAATAGGATGGGGATCAGCTTTTTAATGGGGAAAAAAAGAAGAAAGTTGTGTTGGAAAAGAGGTGTTAGGAGTGCGATGAAAACAGCTAGCTCAGTGTCCTTTGAGCAGATGCAGCTCCAGGACCCTCACCAGGTCCCCCGGCCAGCAGACAGAAGTGGGTCCTGTCTGCAGTCAGGAAGAAGGGCTGGGCCAAGCACTCCCATCAGATAACTCACATCCTCTTCCCAGGGAGAAGTGGGGTGGTCCACAAGGGAGCTGTTGTAGCTCTAATGGGGAGGACCCCCTGAGGAAACACTTACCCCAGTGATATGTTGCCTTGGCTCTAAACCATTGGGTTTAACTTGGATCTGATGTCTTCAGAAGATGACTTTGTCCCTCATGATAGGAAATGGGTGGTGGGTCAAAACAGTTCTGCTTCTACCTTTCATGAGGTGGGTCCATCCAAACCGATCTTCCTGAGATAATGAATGAATGACTAGATTTTGCTCACAAAAGGCTCTGAAATAGGTGGGGAGTGCACATTAAATACACAAAATGCACATGAATTCCAAGGCCACTTCATCTTCAGGCTGAAATTTCACTCACTGTTCTGTTTCCAAATGACATCCACCCATATGGCCAATAGCGTCAGAGTAGTGAAGGTGTTTCTAGAATAAAAAGCCAACAGCATAAAAATGTCCCATGTTTGAACATAAACTCCCTCTGTGATCAGATTCTAAAGTTGTGGTTTTAAGAACTTCAAATTCCCATGTATGAACCATTTTTTCCTGACGGGCCATGGTCCTGAATTGCACTGCAGAAGATAAAGAAATTGGGATTTTCATCTTTTACATATTGTTAAAACCAGTGGGATGTTAGTGTGGGCTTCTAGCACTTTCTATGTTCAATGACATCACATCGATGAAATCTTCCAAAGTGGGAGTGTTGACTGGATGGAAATCATCAAATGTTATAAATCAGACATTTTTGTTTGCTTTTCCCTCTACAACAGCAAGTTGACCGGCATACAATTAATTAATACAACTATATTATTATCCACACATAAATTTCCTTGCTGGAAAGGGGGTGGACTGCATGATAGTCTATTCATTGTAAAAGCAATAGACAGATACAAGGTTTTAAAAAGACATTTTGATACCTGTTTCCTGTTGTTACTAGCTACAGGTGAGGAAAGAGATGAAATTCTCTCCCACAGTGAGGTAGCGGAATGTCTTTCTCAAGCAATAGTTGTAGGCGAGGAAAAGGGCAGCTGGCAGGGATCCCCACAGACATTGCAGGAGAATGAAGGCAGGAACAGGAGAGTGGCCAAAGTGAGTGTCTTATTCCCAGTAGCCTGACATTTTTACAAACTGCTAGAGTTCAACTCATCTCCTCCCCTGAATTGGTCCTTCTATAACTTCATCTCTTTCATTTCCCACATGCTGAAGCATTTCAGACTATGGGAAAGTCACAATAATAGGGATTTCTGATGCTGCCTTAAGAAATGTGTCCTGAACCCAGCAGGCTCCAGCATGTGCCCCGGTGGCCTCCTTGAGAGCTTTACCCAACTGTAATATTGCCTCTTATGAGCAAAGATTTTCAAATCAAATCTGACAATTAGGAGATTAAAATATTGGGAACTTTTAGGACCCTGTGAAAAACTACCTAGTACAATCCTCGCGGCCTGTGGCCCACAGAGTATTCGTTTTGGAAGCATTGAAAGGAAGAGGGGGGCTGCTGAGTGAAACTATGTTAATTCTTCTAGCGGGCGTTACACAGGGTGGGACAAAGGTTGGCTTACAGTTGTGAATATGCGAAACGCAGGGCTTATTCTTGAATTATCATTTATTAATTATTTTCCATATAAACAACAGTAAACCTACTTTTGCCCCACCCTGTATATTGTAAAAAACCCACAACAAATAAAACTTGGCGACATAAGTTAAAGTTGAAGACTTCATGAACTGCACCACCCTTCTGTATATTATGTAAATAAGAGTTGTATTTTATCAGGATCTGGGAAAACAATGTTTCCCCATCACTCAGCTGCCGCCACTGTGCAGAATGTTACGTTGCTTTTAGTGTAGTGGGAACACATGTGTTTAAAACACCCTGTAGACGGAAGGCAGCTCCTATGGATCTGTGCCCAATTTTTAGATTAACGGTGGGCACACCCTGGTGTATGTGGGCCGGTGCATTTGTCGATTTACAGGTTGGGAATAGGTAGGTATTATGTAACTACTGCTTTCATACTACATCTATGATTGGAAATGGTCCATGCCTTCATGGGTTGTGTATGACCATAGTCCACGCATATGGGGCTATCTCTATAAAGGAGAAGGAAGTACTAATTATCCTTATTAGTTGTTTGATTTTTTTATCTTTGAATGTTCTGAAATCTAAGGTAGTTTGGAGACTTCTAGTGGGTCCTACTTAGAAGACATATGAAATATTATTTATCTAGTGATTATCACACTTTATCTTGTAAGAAAATCCTCTTCCCTATTTTTACTTCTTAAGCAGCAGAAGTTCATTTTGTGCAACTGATAAAGAAACTTCCCTCCTTGAAGCAAAACCAGGACTCTGTGGGTTTAGCCGCCCATCACCCAGCTTCCCTAGGATTCCTGGGCAGCTCCTTTTCCTTCCACTCCTCACGACCCTCTCTGGGGTCTCAAGATTTGTGACTTCCAATCTACAGATCTAGGAAAATCTGTTGAAGAATGGAGAAACTGAAACTTAATGAAGCAAGGAAATAAATAGGGAATTTAAAAATATTTTTTCTTTGCTCATTGCTTTTTCTGGTATTGATTCTCATATATTTTGGGGGTACAGGATACAGGGGACAAAGTTATTTGACTCAGATCACTGCCTAGGGTAGCCTTACCAATCCCCTCAGCTGCACTAAACTTTATACAGACTTCTTTCTGACTAAAACTTATCATTGTAAATTCTTTCTCTGCCCCCTTAGAGATGTAAATCTGTTTAAAAGCCTCCTCCTGCCAGTTTTCAATCCAGAAATATCTTTCCTAAGGACCGGGAGAGCTATCCCTTTGAAGAGCCTAACTTCAGAGGGCTTCTTGCTCTTAAGTTGTAAAAGGACCTCTTGTCATAAAGATATTTAAAAAGTTGACTTTCTCTTTGGGAAAAGCCAGTTAGCAAACACACTGGCCTAGGATAACCCTCCAGCCCATCTGTTTTAGTGGAATTGAATTTGGACTCAGCATTGACCTCTCCCCTCTATTGCAATAGCCTTGAATAGTTTTCTTTACTTGTTCAACTTTGGTGCAAATTTAAAGCTTGATTCTGCTACTTCACTTAAAATTCTTTTATCTGTTTATCTATCTGTTTATTATTTACTTATATTTATTATGTATTGGTCATGGGTGTACAGCTTAGTGGTTAGATAATCATATACTTTGCGGTGTTCCCCTGATATTTCCAGTACCCTCATCTGGCACCATACATATTTATCACCATATTATTGACTATATTGCCTATACTTTACTTATTTCCCTGTGACTATTTTGTAACCACTAATTTGTGATTCTTAGTCCCTTCACCAATGCCCCAACCCCTCTCCCCTCTGGCAATCACTATTCTCTCTCTGTATCTATGAATCTGCATCAATTTTTGTCCTTTAGATTCTAATCTTACAGCTATATAAAATTAGGTCTATAAAATGGGGGTTCTAATAGTGTCTAATTTCAGAGGTGTTGTGATAACCAAATGAAATAACACATGAAATGTCTTTAGCACAGTGCCTGGCTCATAGAAAGTACTAGCAACTATAATAAGATAGTGTCCCAAAATAATTGGATTATCAGAATTCTTTCTCCTTTCATTGCTGTGCTAACATCTCAGGTTCATTATGCAATTAAGCACATTCTTCACTATTTAGGGACATTTAGCTACATTGTGAATTAATCTTTTCACCTCTCATGTTAGACTTTGCCCACACATGGCTCTTTCACGGACAATTAACGATTCTCTGTTTGGGTTACCACTGCCAGCTTATTAACACCTCCCCAAAGGAGACCAACGGATGAGAAAGAGATAAAACCCTAAAATAAGATTGCCTGCATGGCTCTTGAGAAAAATGATTCTGAGAAATGTAATGTTGAGGATTCTGTCTCTTGATACATTTCTAGCTTCTTGCCCTGCTAGCTCCTGACTAGTCTAGTGGTTTGTTGGCTCTAGATCAGAGGTTCTCAACCTGTGGGTCGCGACCCCTTTGGGGTCGAACGACCCTTTCACAGGGGTCGCCTAAGACCATCGGAAAACACATATATAATTACATATTGTTTTTGTGATTAATCACTATGCTTTAATTATGTTCAATTTGTAACAATGAAAATACATCCTGCATATCAGATATTTACATTACGATTCATAACAGTAGCAAAATTACAGTTATGAAGTAGCAACGAGAATAATTTAATGGTTGGGGGTCACCACAACATGAGGAACTGTATTAAAGGGTCGTGGCATTAGGAAGGTTGAAACCACTGCTCTAGATAGATAACAGATAAGTAATTTTTTTTTTTTTTTACTTTCTTTTAGTTGGGAGGTGAGAGTTTTGTTTTGTTTTGGACTCCCACTCACTTGAGAAATTTAATTCAATACTGAAACCTTTACCGAATTGTAGAATTCATCTCTAAAATAAACCAAGAAGTTGAATCAATAAATATGCCTGTGTAATGAGTTCATTTCAACTGGGCCTAACGGAACACAAATAGAGAGCTATTTTTTTTTTTTTAACATTGCCGAAGTTCAAATTCTTTGCTTCCAGGTTTGAAAAGCCATAGTAATCCACAGGTAGACTCTATGGGGCTTTATTAAAACTGCATTTGAGTGATAACATTTTATATTTGTTGACATTTTCAAAAATAGTAGCTTAAAAATCCATTTACACTTTGATGTTTTTTTTTATTGTTTCAAGACCTGCTAGAAATACTGTTACCCAACACCTGTTGAGTGTAGGCTAATTAGGTCTTCTGGCATCAACAGGGAGATTAAGAGACTGCAAATTATCACAATGCTCTCTGCATCCCATCTTTAACTCCTTTTTTGAGCTCTGATGGAAAAGACTGCCTGTCAGAGATTAGAACTGAAGAATATGTAGTCTGTTTTACCTTCACTATTTTTTTTTTTTTTGCTTTCAGAAATATAAAAAATACATCAAAGAAATGTTTTTTGGTCACTGTTTTGCCTTTTGATCCTTTCTAGTCAAAGATTTATATTAAAGTACATTTCAGTGGTTATGATGGTAAGATTAAAAAAACACACCATGATATACAGGATAAAGGGGGAAGGGGGAATGGCATTGAAAAATAATACATTTCCTGACACATTAAATACTGTTTAGAAGAGCAGCTGATTCTTCAGTCTACCTGGTGGGTCCTCAGATGGTGTCTCAGTGATGAGATTTAGACCCTCCAGGAGCTTGGATAGGAGTGTAGAAGTGTCCCCTCCTTTTCTGGGAGTTCTTAAAACTGATCCTCCAGTTCTTGAAGCCAAAAAGGACTTAATCATGTTTGTTAGGCCATGTCTTTTCTGGAGACCCTTAATGTCCTTAGGTTGTCTTAGGAAAACGCTGTGATGACTAAATTCCAGTTGTTTATTAGCATGGGAATAATACAGTGGGAAAATATGGGCATAGTGAGCCAAAGACTCTTTTGCTTAAAAATAAACCAAAAATGTGCCTATTACAACATGGTTCACAAAAGCCTCATTGGTCTCTGTGAAGCCTTAAGCAAGTCTTTGTGGGAGGAAAGAATGTATTCTTCTTGAGCTGTGGTTATAAAACCACTCAGGCTTGGAGGGTATAATTAAAGGTTTTTCTCTCACTGGTGTCAGTCAGAGCTGGGCTCCTAATGGAACATAGGCTTGAATTCTCTATGGAAGTAGAATAGTAACTGGCTAAAATATGTAATATGATCAACTTATTTTACATAAAAAAATGCTCAACATCTGTAGTCATCAGAGAGATGCAACTTAAAACCATAATGAGATATTACTTCACACCTGTCAGGATTACTCCTGTCAATAAAACTACAAACAAATGTTGTCAAAGATGTGGAGGAAAGGGAACCCTCATGAACTGTCTGGGGAATGCAGATTGGTACAGCCACTGTGGGAAGCAGTATGGAATCCTATCTAATAATAGAAAAACATGGTAATTGACCGTACCTTTGCTATGCCTCCCATTGGCTAATCAGCACAATATGCAAATTAACCATCAACAAAGATGGCGGCTAATTTGCATACTGCAGGCAGGGCGGGACGGCGCAGCCGCCAGCATGAGAGCCACCATCCAGGCCCCCGTGTGAGACCCCAGAAGCTGCCTGCCTGCCACCTGTGATCGGATACGATACCGGGCCAAAGGCCAGCCCCAGAAGCCCCAGAAGCTGCCCAGAAGCCGGTGATCAGGGAGAGATGGGGGTCCCCTGCCCAGGCCTGACGCCTCTGGTGGAGGCGTCAGGCCTGGGCAAAGGGCTGATCCGGTGATTGGAGGGTGATGGGTGTGGATGCCTCTCGCCGAGGCGTCAGGCCTGGGCTAGGGCAGAGACAGCGATGGGAGGGAGATGGGGATCAAGCCTCTGGCTGAGGCATCAGGCCTGGGCGAGTGCGGAGCCGGTGATCAGGGGGAGATGGGGGTCCCTTTCCCAGGGCATTGGTGTGAACTACAGAGGAAACACCTTTTCTGACCACTCATTGGCTAAGTTCCCTGTATGCCACTGGTAATATTTTTAGTAACTTGGGTAATAAGAATCCAAAAAGGTGATCTGGGGTTTTTCACCTCATCCTGGCGAAAAAAAACGAAGGTCCGCTGCTGGAGGGCTAAGAAATGTCATATCCTGGCCTAGCCAGTTTGGCTCAGTGGATAATGCCTTGCCCTGCCGATGGCAGGGTCTGGATTCAATTCTGACCAAGGGCGTGTACCTAGGTTGCTGGCTTCTCCCTGGCCAGGGCCCAGGTCAGGGCTCATGCAGGAGGCAACCAATCAAAGTGTTCCTCTCACTTTGAGTTTTCTCTCTGTCTTTACCTTTCTCTTCCACATTCTCTAAAAATCAATGGAAACATATCTTCAGGAGAGGATAAAAAAAATAAAGAAATTATTATATGAAAGACACATCTTGAAAATGCCTAAAGAAAGTTGTCTTTTTTTCCATGGTGAAGGGATTGGAGTCCGTGTTGATGAAAAAACCTTGCTGGCTGGGATGACTGGCAGTGGCTGCAGCAGCGAGGTGATGGGGCTGGTGCCTTCCCCTGATCAGCCCTGTCACCTCCCACAAAGGGAGGCCAGACTGCGGCTTAGGCCCTATCCCCAAGGGGAGCAGAGAGCGGGCCTAAGCCATCACTAGGACATCCCCTGAGGGCTCCCAGTATGTGAGCGGGGTCAGGCTGGGCTGAGGGACACCCCCCAGTGCACAAATTTCATGCACCGGGCCCCTAGTTATTTTAGAAAATTAAAAATGGAACTGCCTTATAACCCAGTGATTCCACTTCTGGATGTGGAAAGACTAAATTGAAAGAATATATGCACCCTTATGTTCAGTGCAGCAGTATTTACAATAGCCATGATTTGGAAGCAGCCAAAGTGCCCATCAGTAAATGAGTGAATAAAAAAGCTGTTGTACATTTACACAATGAAATACTACTTGGCTGTAAAATAAGAAGGAAATCTTACCTTTTGTAACAGCATAGATGAACCTGGAGAATATCATGCTAAGTGAAATAAGCCAGTCAGAAAGACACATACCATATGATCTCACTCACATATGGACTATAATGAACAAAATGAACTAACAAGCAAAATAGAGACAGACTCATAGATAGACATCTATTGGAGTGGGGGAGGGGGAAGCAGGGCTGGGTTTGGGGGTAGTGGTGGAGAGATTGAACAACAACAACAACAAAAATAGAAAAAACTCTTAGGCATGAACAGCAGTGTGGTGATTGCTGCGAGGGAGGAGGTTGGGAATGGAGGTGGGTGGAAGAAGGTATAGTGGGGATAAATGGTGATAGAGAGAGACTTGACTTGGGGTGGTGAACACACAATGCAATCTACAGATGATGTGTTGTAGAATTGTGCACATGAAACCTGTATAATTTTGTTAATAGTGTCACCCCAATAAATTCAATAAAAAGGAAAAGACTGAAGTTGCTAAAGGAAAATGACATCCTAATTAATTAAATTTGATTGAGCATCAACAATTAAAAAAAAGACTTGTTAGAAGTTACCATAATGAAAAACCATGATTGGTCACTTCTGATCTGACAATCAGCTGATGTTTTTAGATCACAGACACATATTTTGAATATAACTATAAATATCAATGCATTATGTGATATACAGGAGTGTCATAATATCCCTTTGCAATCTCATATTTGTGATTGCATATATTACTTATAAATAACAATACCTAGTATTCTATTTACAAATTTAATAACATAATTTCTGTATTACTAAAAGTATTTAAAATCACATCCATTGGTACTTTTATTTAAAATAATATATATACTTTCTTCAACATTTTTAATTGTTTACTTTGTACCTAGAATTATACTTATAATAAATTATCTAATAGTCCAAAGAGACAGAAGTGAATGAAATAAAGAAAAAGGTAGATGACCAGTCTTATTAAAAATATCATTTGTCTTTCTAAAAACACTATTAAAAATGTCTTCATTCTGTTATAGTTATATTTCCCTCTTTTATTATCTCATTTGTTCAGCAAATGTCTTGAAAAACAAGACTCTACAACCCTCTTTCTTCTGCTATGTTCTTACTATATGGATGTATTCACTTGTTTGTTTTATTTGATCAACATTTATTGTTTGCCAAACTTTATAGTAGATATTGTATAACTAAAGTATGGAAATTCCTCAGGGTTTTTTATTTTACCTGATACTATAACTTCTTCTTTGTCAAAAAAGTAATTCATGTTCCGGCTTTCAGAAATCATTTTTATGAGCCTAATTCTTAAGAGTATAGGTTGTCCCCCAAAAATGTATACACATACATTTTTTTCATAGCTCAATTAATGGTTTCTTTATTTTCAGATTTAACCCATTGGAATTAATAATTATTCAAAGTGTGCATACATTGTTTTGGGACACCCTGTATATTCTTCATCTTAATCTCTATCAAATTCCCAAATATATATTTATAAGAATTAACACAAAGTTCTACAAATGTGAAGGGTACTACAAAGTAAATTTTATTCAAATTTAATTTGTAATCTCACCCAGGACTTTTCTTCTATTATTTTAAACTAGAGATCCAGTGCACAAAAATTTGTGCACTCGGGGGTAGCGGGGTCCCTCAGCCCGGTCTGTGCCCTCTTGCAGTCTGGGACCCCTCGGGGGTGACCACTTGCTGCCTTAGGCCTGCTCCCCAGGGGATTGGGCCTAAGATGGCAATCAGACATCTCTCTGGCAGCCTGGCAGCCCTTGGGGGATGTCCACTTGCCAGCGGGGAGCAGACCTAAGCTGCAGTCGGACATCCTTAGTGCTGCTGAGGAGGCAGGAGAGGCTCCAACCACCACTGCTGTACTGGCAGCCATCAGCCTAGCTTGTGGCTGAGCAGAGCTCCCCCCTGTGAGAGCGCACTGACCACCAGAGGGCAGCTCCTGCATTGAGCATCTGCCCCCTGGTGGTCAGTGTGTGTCATAGTGACCAGTCATTCCCAGTTGTTCTGCTGTTAGGATCAGTTTTCATATTACCCTTTTACTACATAGGATAGAGGCCTGGTGCACAGGAGGGGGCCAGCTGGTTTGCTCTGAAGCGTGTCTCGGATCAGGGTGGGGGGGTCCCACTTGGATGCCTGGCCAACCTGGATGATGGGCTGATGGCTGTTTGCAGCTGGTCACACCCCCTTCAGGGTGGGGGTCCCTACTGGGGTGCTTTGCCAGTCTGGGTGATAGGCTGAGGGCCTTTTTCAGGCTGGCGGGCGACTGAAGCTCCCCGCCTCTTTCTTTTTCTTTTTTTTCATTCTGGAATTTATTTAACCGGGCTGCGGCAGGCGGGGAACCTTGGCTTCCTCCATCACTGGAGCAAGCAAGCCTCATGTTCGCTTCAGCTGCGTGGCTGCCCGCCACCATCTTTGTTGGTAGTTAATTTGCATATCCTGCTGATTAGCCAATGGGAAGCATAGTGGAGGTATGGTTAATTACCATGTTTGTCTATTATTAGATAGGATAAAGGGTCACCATTCTTTTATCACAGACAGCCTTGGAGGGATCTTCGTTTCTCCTTCTCCATCATCCTCAAAATCAACTTTGTGAGTGATTACATTCCTTGCTACATTATTAACTCTTTTTTCTCATTTGTTATTTGACCTGAGCTATTGTGACAATCCTCCGTGTAATTCATAGTCTGGACCATACTGGCCCTTAGTGCTGACTGCCAATGCACCTCTATTTCCTATCCCTTCACCTTTACTATCTTCTAGATACTGAATCACTTCTCCTTTCCTCTTAGATCCCCAAACCATTTACCCCATCCTCACTTCTAAGTCCTGAGTGGGTTTCCTGTTTCAGCTCATAAATTTTCTCTTTCTTCTCTCTCTTTGCTAAAGGTCAGTAGTGCTTCCAGATAAGGCTAGCCCTCCATTTGTGCGCCAGATCCTTTCTCCACCAAAAGACAGTGCTCCAGAATTATCTCTTATGTCTGCCATGCAATCAGATTTTCCTTCATGAACATATCTGTCCATAAAACATTTCAATAAATTCTACCTCCGTAAGAAAACAAATAAAAGATTCCCTCTTGACCCAAGTCCTCTCTAGCTATTTCCCTACTCTCCTCTGCAAAACTTTAAGTTTGTGTTTGCTGTCTCCAAAATATTTCCTTCCACCTTTATTTAATGTGATGACTTAATTCATTGGGTAATCATTATATTAGTGGGAATAAAAATAACAGGAAATACAATTAATAATTATTGAAGTTTTGTGTAAACTTGGACTGTCTCATGCAAATGATACATACTGAATCTTTTTAAAAATCTACTTTAATGATGCTTAATCCCCATTATTCTCCCAAACTGCTCTTGTCCAAGCCAACAGAAACCTCTATTTTGCTAAGTTCAGTGATTCATTCTCAGTTGTCTTCTCACTCGACCCTCAGCAGAATTTGACACACTGGATCACTCTTTTCTCCTGGAAACATTTTCTTCACTGTGCTCCCAGAATACCAGCTCACTTGGGTGGTCATTGCTTCACCGCTCTGCCTGTTCTTCACTTCCCTGACCACATTAGTCTTGGAGTACACCTAGACACCGTTCTTCAGCCTTCTCTCATTTCTGTCTACCTTCACTCCCCTGGTGAGCTCTTCTGGTCCCATGGCTTTAATCAACATAATTAGGTTAATTAATCCTAAATTTAAATTTCCAGCTTGTCCTTCTTCTCTGAAGTCCAGACGCTTTAAACTACTTACCCAACATCTCATCTTGGATTTTTGGTGAACATATAAAACAAATGGCCCAAATCAATTTCTGATCTTTGTACCCCAAATCTGCTCTCACTGTAGACTTCCCAACTTTAGTTCCTGACAATTCCATCCTTCCAATTGTTCAGGCCAAATCATAGATTTGTCTCTGGCATCACTCTTTCTTATATACCCTGTATCTGCCCACTCCATCCCAAAACTCAATTTTTTCCCCTTAATTTACTCTTTTAACCATTGTGCTTATAACATTTTAATGTATCTCTTTTATTATGATTATTTTATTAATTTTGTTATACTTACACATTATATGTTATTATAAGTTATTATTACATAAGTTACTATTGTATAATTGATCAGTTAGTATTATTATACTGACTATCTAGCTCCACCAATATATGAGATCTCTGAGGATATTTTAGATTTGTTCATTGCCCTATTTTTTAGGGTTAGAACACTCCCTGACATATAGTTGCCACTCAATAAATAATTGTTCAAAATGTGTAGATGGATTAATAAAATTATTCCCCATCACTATTATTCATAAAACTTAATTTATCTTTTTCCTCATATAATACATATGTTTAAATAAAAAATCTGATCAAATTTTTCTCTTACTAACAACTAAAAATAAGGCACAAACTCTTCAGCCTACAAAAAGAATTAGTTTTTAAATATGTAAGCACCCATTTACAATTCCGATCTTACCTCTGTTTCTATATTCAGCACACACACATTTCTACACATCTGTCCACAAATATAGTTGGTCTTTTTTTGGCTTTTGCTCATGTTGTGTTTTTTTGTTCTTCTATGTAATGACTTACCTCTATTTTTTCTTGTTGTCAGACCGTCTCCACATTTCCTAGTATTTTCTCTAACCAAGCGTTCTTTAGAAATAGGCTCACCTTCCCTTTTATTTCCATAGTAAGGCTTTTGCATCCATTATATAACATATGTGACAGCACCCTTTGAATTAGAATCATTTTTATACGTGCTCGTCTCTGCATTAGATTGCATAGATCTATCATTGAATTTAATTGTCTCTACCTTTATTCTAAATCTCCCACTTTGCCTACTGCACTGTTTCACACAAAATGCTCCAGAAACATTTGTGAATGTAAATATATCAAGATCTGATGGATTTAATTAATGTCTACTCAAAGCTTTTTTTTTTTTTGAGTCCCAGTGACACTGAATTACAGGTTGTGAGGCATAAAGCTGGAATAGTCTTACATTTTTAATCTCAGAAGAATGTGTTTCCCATAAATAATTTTAAAAGTATAGTATTTTCAAATCCAAGTTACATAAAAAGGACCTTGCTTTTTTTTTTTTTTTTTTTTTGTTTAAGAATTAGATGCCCTAGCCAGTTTGGCTCAGTGGATAGAGCATCGGCCTGTGGACCAAAGGTTCCCGGGTTCAATTCCAGTCCAGAGCACATAACTCAGTTGCAGACTCTTCCCTTGCCTGGGCCCTGGTAGGGGCTTCTGCAGGAGGCAACCAGTCGATGTGTTTTTCTCACATGGATGTTTCCTCTTTCTTCCACTCTCTCTAAAAATCAAATGAAAAATATCCTCTGATGAGGATTTTAAAAAAAAAGTATTAGATACTTGGGTCCACAAAATTATTTTGAAAATATTTTCTTACAAAAGGGCACAAAATAGATGGTGTCATGGAGTGTCATTTGCCACTTCTCAGGACAGAAATGTAGTGGTGCTCCAAAGCTTTGCAGCATTCACCAGGAAATAGTGCCACACCAAGCACAAATGCTTTCAGGTAGCGATTTTTAAACTTTTTTTATTTCCTGGCACACATGTACTAGTTGATGTCCTAGGTTCTAAGTTTGGTTCTAATGCTTCTCTCTCTGCTGTATAAAGCAAGTCATTCCCCTTCTTGACCTCCACTTCCTTACATGTAGAGTAATGCATAGGGTAGATGAACCTATGACTTCTGCTAGACTCTAAAATACCAACATTTTCTGATAAATATAACCTTCCTTATTTTATTAAAATAAAACCCCTGGATCAGTCTGTAATTAGAAACTGGGCGGTCTTATAATTCATTGCTTTGACATTGAAAAATCTTTGTGCAAGGTATCTCTAAAACAAATATTCAATTCCCCTCTGGAACAAAGTTAGCAGGGAGCAAATCTTTTATTAGTTTGCCTCATAAATTTTCTTTGTGAATTTCACCCCTTTTTATTCTGGGTATTTAGTGAAAGTCAAATTTTAGCAGATAAGCTCATGGCCCCCTCATCGGTTTCTCATTTGTGGATCTGTGATGGAATAAGCACCTGACCTATGTTTATCTCTGTAGGTAGCTCAGCTTCCATATGGGCTACACAATCATTCCCGACTCCCAGATCTTCCAGGTCTAGCTACTGGCATGTCTTCCAACTGGTAGGGAAACTTGCCCGAGCACCTTCAACAGGAGCACGGTTCAGATGTCCTCAGGTGTCTGGCCCATGGAGCACAGTCCCCATTACACTTTGATGTGAGATGAATGGACATTATTTCTGAAAACCTTGCAATGAAAAAAAAAATCTGTACATTCTACAACTTGCCAGAATGTCTAACATTTATAAAAGATAACACAGTTAATTCATTATTTATAACAGAAAGTGAATGGTGTCATAAAGTAATAACCCAAATTACACAGCACCATCATAGCCACACATTTTTATGAAACAAGTGTGAGTTGGGATTCCCCCTTTCCAATGCTATAGTCTGTGCATGTTGAGGAGGGGCACTGGGTTACCAGCTACCACATCAATCTTGCTTCTGTGTGACCAGAGTATTAACTGCTGAGCGTCCGTTAACTTGCTGAGGAATGCACAAAATGTCTTATTTTCCATTTCCAAATTAAATGGTTTGTACTACAAGGCATTAACATATGTAAAAAGCAGTAGTAAGCTTTTGACTGTTGTATTTTATACATTTAGGATTAAAAAAAATTGATGTCTTTAGCCACCAGACCAACCAGATATGTAGATATGTCTGATGTCTTTTAGCCACCAGACCACGGCGATATGTAGAGGAAGGCTGAATGCGATCATTTGAGATTTGAAAACCTTAGAGAAGTGCAGTTGGGACATGAACATCACAGGGTTATTTTTATCTCAGTGACAGCATCGGGTGGAAGAGGGTGGCAGTATAGCGTGACAGGGGCACAGACGACCCTTTTTCCCACCTCTCCCCACTCCAAAACACAAGTGACCTACCTCCTGACTCAAGAGCCAAATATGGGTATTAGTCAGGCATGTCTGGTTATATGAGGTATGTTAGTTGTAATTTCCTTGGCAGAGAAGGGATTTATTTCTACACTCCTCTCCTTAAAAGTTATTATTAATTAATTAAATGTTCGAGTCCTTAAGGCCAAATTCAAAGAGCAATTCTAAGACTTACTGCAAACAGCATGAAATTTAGCTCATGGCCATCTCAAACAGCTTACATGAAAGCCTCTTTTCCTTTTGACACTGTTTTCCATTAAAATTCATGTGTGGAGAAAGGCATTAAAATGTTTGTGGTTTTTCTAAATGGAAATACGACTAGGGAATGATCTCAGTTCTGGAAGAAACTACTCTAAAATTCTGGAAAAGTTATAAAAGCTAATTTTCCTTGCTTCTTTCCCCTAGTAAAGAAAGGAGGGGCAGACAAAATTTTCAAAAACAGTAACAAAAAGCCTTTTCATTCTTAGTGAATTTTAAAATTATCCTTTTCTTCTGTAAAAATATTTCTATAAAGGTGGCTCAACCATATACCTCTAAAGTTTAAAAAAATCCCAAGATATTTTTTTTAAGCCTCTGGTGAAATCCCCACTATTTAACCATGCTCACGTCACTTTCAAAGCTCTTCCATAAACAATTCTTGATGACTAATAATTCCCAAGAAAAGTGAATGTGTTTCTTAGTAATTCCTCAGTGTAAATATCATTCACTTCGTTGGCATATCAGTTCACTCCGTGTCTCTGATTATCTATGTATAGCATTTACTAGTGAAATTACAGGCTAGCTCTGTGTGTGTGTGTGGGGGGGGGTGTTTATGCTCCCCAATGTTTACAGATGATAGTAAACAATTTTACATAAATTAGTGGCTGGGGGCCAGGTGGACTGTAATGATGGATCGCTAAAGGAACCACCCCAGAAGAGGCAACCGGAGGTTTGCTGAAAGATAAATACCTATTCATGCACCCTTCCGAGTATCTTACTCCGGGAGCATTCACAAAACTGTTTTCTGCTACAGCGGTTTTATGGTGCTGTGACTTGTAGCTAACTGCACAGTCACTTAGTGCTGGGGGCAGCTGTTCTTTCTTTCTGAAAATGTTTGGATCCCAGGAGAAGCTCAAATTGAAAAGTTTATTTACATTCCTGAGATAAGCCCTTTATAAACTAAACAGAAAAGAATCCACAATCTACGGAATTATTGCATTTACTACCAGGCCTTATTTATTTTAACATGGGGATTCCCTACAATTATTATTGTTTGCCATCCTCAAATAATGCCCATTTTTCTTTAATTGGGAAGCACATGTCATATTGATTTATTATAGGGAAATGTCTGCCCGGAATCTTAAAGTGCCTTAATAGTTATGTTTCTAGTAGAAAACAGAGCTTCTACATATCTATCTGCTAACTATTCCCAGAAACTTGGAAAATTAGTAAGAGAAAGTCTAAGTCAGAAATGAATACTTTAGAGACTGGCAGCCAAGTTAAGAGTAATGACAAATGAGATAATTTTGCTATTTTTCTTCCTTCTTTTGAAATCATTGAACTCAAAATGTACTAACACTAAAGACTTCTGCTCTAATTTAATTTTAGCTTTCAATCACATTATCTTAGCTTGTACTTCACTTCAATACATTTTTATCAGAGTGCAATATTTTGGTTAGATATATAACCTTGCATTTTAAGAATTACAGACAAAATGGAGAAGGGAAAATGCCTCTAAGCTACACAGTCTTTGCTTTTGTTGGATGTAACATAATTTGCAAGCTATCCAAATGACTCATATTTAGACTGCTGAAACACTAAAAATCGCTCTCTCTCTCTCTCAACACACACACATTCTCTCTCATTATCTTCCCATCTTTCCTTTTCTTTTCCTTCTTTCTAAATCCTCTCATACTCAAAAATTATTTTCACCCCCAAAATACACACAGGTATGTGACAAGAGAGTCAAGGAGTCAATCAGACAGAATAAGAAGCACTATAAATCTTAGAAGAGTTACACTTATAAGCTTATTACATTATCCTTTAAAACTGTTTTTGTCAGACTGTTTTTATGAAGTCTTAATTTTTTTATTTTGTTTCTAATTCTTTTGGAGACAATTCTTCAATGTCTATATATGAACTTCAGCTTCCCAAGTTATTTTTGTATAAAGTTGAAGACAGTTGTTAAAATTCAAATAAATTTTGATAAAATATTATGCTTAAAATTTTATTCTTTCCTTAATTGATCTGCTAATTCCACTACATTTAATTACTATTATGTCCACTCCAGGCCTGGGATCGCCAACTCTGCTAAACCTACTTATAGTCAATTCAGCTATAGCCAATCCTCCTCCTTTCCTCCTCTCCCTCTCCCCCTCTCTCCCCCTCTCTTCTTCTTCTTCTTCATCTTCTTCTTCTTCATATAAATCCCACATTGGTTCCTTGTCACAAAATACTAATTACAACTGTGGTTACAGAAAATCTTTCACAGACCATTCTGAGTCTGGTAAAATTTATTTTTGGAATCCTAAGACTGCCTATAAAACCAATTAAGTGCTTATTTTCACCTGTTAGTTTTATAATGTACTAAGTCCAGAAGTTTTAAACGAAAATTTTAAGCATTTGTCTTTAGATTGGCAACACTAGTCAACTTTTCTAGGTGAGGAGCAAAGTAAGAAGAATATGAAATGGTTTAGAACCATAATTAAGAATTTGGTAAAATGGGAAATTCCTTAACCTTCTCAATAGTAACAATTTTAGACTCAGATTAATAAAATATGGGATCAACCAAAAGACATTTTGAGTTTACTTTCTACATTTAATTCAACAAACAGAGATCTTCTGTTCTAGGATCCCTGCTAAAAATAAGGGGCCTTATTTAAAGGGACCTTATTTAAAAGGACCTTATTTAAAGATAGATTTAAAAAAACATGCATACAAGCATTACTGGTGGAATAAGCATCCTGGAGAAAGTCTAAGTTAAAATGTGTTCTTAAAGAAAGAAAGAATGAGAGTATAAAAGAATAGAAAGGATCTCGTGGCCAGGGAATATTAATGAAAGATGAATAATGGAGCACACTTCTATAAACATTGTCTGGGAAGGAAAGCTTGCCAGGCAGAAGAAATCAGTATAAATTTGGAGCGATGTGATATTAATGTGATTTTATATTATTTTCTTTTTTAGTATCTATTAAAAAAATCTGAACTACTAACAGTAGGTACCATTGATGATGGGATAATTAGAGTAGCATTATCAGTAATTGTGGTCATTATTATAACCAGAAAAAAAAACCACTATTATCTTTCCATGGCTGCTTTAAATTATTTTTTTAAACTTTTTTAGTAATAGCTAAGTGAATTTGGGAGCTTTTTATAAGCCAAATTATAGTAAAAATAGCAGTTGTGTCTGTTGGGTCAAAATAGCATTTATGTCAAAATAGAGTTTGATGTTCATGGAAACCAAACAGAAAACTATGATCTTTTGACTTGCTGAGAGACAGGTAGTTCTCTTTACCTGGAAAAATACTTGACTGTAAGCTTTGAACTCAGGCTCTACTCTCCTCATTTGAAAAACAAATGTGTGTCATTTTATTTTTTATTCTTTTTAACTAATTCAGCATTATTCAAAAAGAAGAGAAGAAACTGCAGAACACTGGTTCTCAACCTTCCTAATGCCATGGCTCTTTAATACAGTTTCTCATGTTGTGGTGACCCCCAACCATAAAAGTATTTTCATTGCTACTTCATAATTGTAATTTTGCTACTGTTATGAATCATAATGTAAATATCTGATATGCAGGTTGTATTTTCATTGATACAAATTGAACATAATTAAAGCGTAATGATTAACCACAAAAACAATATGTAATTATATATGTGTTTTCCGATGGTCTTAGGCGACCCCTGTGAAAGGGTCGTACGACCCTCAAAGGGGTCGCGACCCACAGGTTGAGAAA
>NW_006289416.1:12769696-12777909 GCF_000327345.1 Myotis davidii | reverse complement strand
CAGCAAAGAAAAGAATTCTGACTTGCACATCAGGGCCTTTGCATTTGCTATTCTCTGTCTAATCTCTTTTACCCAACACCCACGTGTTCACTCCCTAAGTTCCTAAATGCCTTTATTAAAATGTATTGCTCAGAGACACCTCTTCTTATGGCATAAAATGTAAACCATACTCCTCAACTTCCTGTCCTCTTTGGCTGATTTGTTTGTTTTTACCACATAATTATCAGGTAAGGGAGAAAAAAATAATTTTCACTCTACCCTTTTAGGTTCCTGGCTGAAATCCCTCCTGTAATAAAAGACAAATCAACAGGAGAAAAGCAATCAGAAATTTAATAACATGTATACTTTCTGTATACATGGGGCATAACCAGGAAAACTGAGTAAATGCCCCAAATGACCCAATCTACCACCCTAAATACCATCCCTAGATAAAGAAACACGCACAAAATGATGGTGGTGGTGGAGGGAGACAGTTATGGGAGGTGATCAGAGAAAGCACAGCAAACCAAAATAAGGTTGTCATGTAGCTTGAGGTCAATGCCTTCTCCATTGATATCAATTTCTGGATATTGTCTTCCTACTCTTCCTTATATAGAGAAAGAGACACCCTTACAAATTAGGATTTCTCTAATAAATGTAAACATCTCTTTCAGAAGGGTAATTCCTACTCAGTTTTCAGAGCTTCTCCTCCGTCTGCTCTTTCTTAAAATAACCATCTCAAGATAATCCTCTTGCCAAAGAGGCGTATTTTGGGGTGGTATTATCTGCTTCCCTTCAACCGTCTAACATACAATGTGTTTTATATATTTATTCTGTTAATTGTCTGTTTCTTCCCACTAGAACATACATTTCCTGTTGAAAGGATTTTTGTTAATTTGTTCTCTGTAGTATCCTCAGCATTTGGAACAGTGCCTGATAATTATAGGTGATCATCCAATAATTGCTAAATGAATACATCCTTCAAGAGTCATACTTGTATTAATTGCTCTCTCAGAAACCAGACATCCAGGGCTTGTTAATGTTGTCCTGTCTGAGTATTTTATTTTTCTGTTGCAAGATCAGTTGGAATAAATTGATAGTTTAACTTGAAAGGCGATTTGTCTGAAAGCTAAAGGAAAATCACTATAATTCTTGCAAAACATGCCTTGCCCACTTGGCTGAGTCTTCATTATTATCATGATATCCATCACCTCATACACTTCTTGTACTGTTTTTATTACCTGTCTGACCCTAAGAGACAGTTAAATGTCAGACACTGGAGCCTATCTATAACCATGTGTCAATAAACTTCCTGAAATCCTTCTATTTCAAACTGATGGCAATTCCATCAACATACTCATAGATAATGGGACTCTATAAAATACCACTATGACCTGCAGCAACAATAACACAAAAAGATGAAGTATTAATGATTATATTCAATTGCATTATTTGTTGGACATCAATACCAGCAGGAAACCAGTAGATCTAACACCATATTGGAGCTAACTTAAAGCCAGCATTCCAGTTAAATTGCTCAAGGAATACCCGTTCCTGTCTTCATCCCATATACATACAGGTCGTCTTACCCTCATGTCTTCTCATTTTATTCTCCTCACTTCTGCTCCATTTTAAATTTATCCAATGTGGACAGAAGGAGAGACAGTGAATAGTAATTTCAGCTCTTGGCTTTTTATCTTCTATATTTCTCTTGAATCCATTTGCATAGTCTGGCCCAAGATAGAAACTTGAATATTTTTCAGGCACTGCTCCTACTTAATTTTATTTTCATTCCAATCAGGATTTTTGAAGGTGTGTAGCAGACACGGACATTTAATTCTGCAGCAAGAGACAAAGTTTGCCAACTTGCTGATCAAGGGAAGACTAAGGAAGTTAACCAGGTAGAAGAGAAAGTTGGTTTCCTCTTATGGAAAGGGTCTGAAATAAGCAAGGGCTCCAGGACCTCTGAAGGAAGGTTAGGGAAGAATCTGACTACAGCTAGGATCATTTTTTTTTTTTTTGCCAGAATATAACACTATGTTCACATGAACAGAAGAAAAAAGTGAATAATCAAGTTCTTACATAACCTCACCATAAAATACGGCAATGTAGGGGAGGCAGATTTTACCTCTACCGTCTTAGGATATTTTGTTTGTGCCTGAAAATGAAAAGAACATAAGACAGATCAATAGGAGGAAAGCATAAAAATTTATGTAAGTTTTACCTGACACAGGAGGCCTTATAAGGAAATGAAGACCCAAAGAAGTGACAAACCCTAAATGTTTATACTAGGTTGAACAGAGACAATTATGGGAAAGACAATTTTTGTCTCTTATCTGGAGAGCTATTTAATATAAATATACCAGGAGGCTAAAGGGAGATAAAAATTAACAAGGTCTGTTTGTACAAAATTCTTTTGGCTTAGACTCTCTGTAGAAGAATGTTTTGTTTTGTTTTCCTGAAGCAGGAGGGTGTCTTCACATCAGAGTGTTTATCTCCTGTTTCAGGAAGAAAAGGTGAGATTAGAGCACTCTTCTTGCATCTGCTGTTTTTTAAGTGCCTTTAGCTCAGTCATTCTTATGCCAAATTGGCACATTTTGGGGGTGGTATATTCTACTACGCTTCATCAACATAATATTCATATATAAAACTTTTAAATCAAGAGTTATCAAGTGCCTCCTACATCCATATAAAATCTTGTTGATGTATACTCTTGAAATCTGTAGATTCTATATGCCCTAACCAAAAACAAAACAATACAAAAATAGTTTTTAAATACCTTGAGTGAATTTTACTATTGATTAAACCTCAATTAATTTAATGTTAAAGCAAAGTTAATGAAATAACATAATCTTACAGTAGGGTGAGATAAATGAAAATAAAATATGCCTGTTTTCAAGTACATCATGAGGTTGGAAGAAAGCCAGATTATATTTTTTAAAAGTCTATATAATAGTTGATTCTAAAGCAGTGGTTTTCAAATGAAGAAAAGCTAGATTCCCTCCCTGATTAAATCCTACATTAGCCCTAATCTAAGAAACATGAAAGCCTAGCAGCTCTGAGAGAAACATCTCCCCCAGTAAACACATGTACTCATCAGAAACATTGATATATAAATTTGAATTCCAAGGGCTTGATAGAACACCTGTTGAAAGCCATGGTTCTAAGCCAGTCTTCTTTTTTACTTGATGAAAGAACTAATATTCTTTTGAAGCCACCACAAGATTGTGAGAATATCAAACAGTCTTCAGGAATATGTGCATAAGGAGTTGTAGAAGGTCAGTAGCCTTTTGCCATTTGCTTTGAGTGTGAGAGTCACACACCTGCTACAAAGAGCCCTTCTCAAGTGTCAGGTGTCAAGTTAAGAGGGCCAAGTTCGTCCTATAAACACATTCCAAAGCAACTAATTAGATGCCTGCCTGATCCTTGGGGCATAGTCTCTAAAAGTTGTACTTCTGAAGTTTGTCCTCATTTTTGTTGGTATTATCCCAGTTCTGGTCCCTTAAAATTATGACATTTTAAGTCAAAGTGTGTACTAGTCATCTAAAGCTAGATATGCCATAAAAAACTTGGCATCTCTCTAAGTTAACAATGAGCAGAGAATAGTGAAGGGAGTGGATTATGCCAACCCAAAATACACATCTTTGGCATACAGATTTTTTTAGATGGTTATTTTTAAGAAATAGCAGACATAGCAAAAGCTCTGAAAACTGTTTTGAAGTTACCCTTTTGGAAGAGACACTTACGTTTCTAAGGGAAATCTCCATTTGTAAGGGCATCGGAATTCAAAATAGTGTTCCCGTAATGGTAAAATGTGCAGAAGGTTCCTCAAACAGAACTGGAACACTTTGTTTTTTAATGTCAAATCTGAAATGACATTAATTGAAATATAGAGTGAACCCTGTAAAGTATACAAATGCCTTATCCCTGCAAACAAATTTTAGCACTGATGTTTGTCTAAAATATACATTTTTCTTTCTAATAGCACATAGCAGGGAGGGGGGCATGCAAATTCTGTGCATGTACAGTGATTTAGTGTGTTGTCCAGTTCTCTATTGTGATCTTGGGAATTTTAAGAATTATTGACATTTTTATATCAAATTAAAATGACTCTCAGAAAAAATAAATCCATCAGAGCTCATTTCCTCCAAGATCCTTTTCCACCCTTGATCCTGGTCTCCTGCTTTCAATCTTCCTGAGACAGGACCACAACACCCTAGCGCGGTTCTCAACCTGTGGGTCGTGACCCCTGAAAATACATCCTGCATATCAGATATTTACATTACGATTCACAACAGTAGCAAAAATTACAGTTATGAAGTAGCAACGAAAATAATTTTATGGTTGGGGGTCACCACAACATGAGGAACTGTATTAAAGGGTCGCGGCATTAGGAAGGTTGAGAACCACGCAGGTAATAGATAACTTTGATTATTTGTCTTTTTTATTTTTATTGATTTCAGAGGGGAAGGGAGAGGGAGAGGAAGAAGGAAAGGGAGAGAGGGGGAGACAAAGAGAGAGAGAGGGAAGGGGAGAAGGAGAGGGAGAGGGAGAAGGAAAGGGAGAAGGAGAGGGAAATAGAAACATCAATAATGAGAAAGAATCATTTATCGGCTGCCTCCTACACACCTCTCACTGGAGATCTAGATCTCAACCCGGGCATGGGGCCTGACCAGGAATCAAACTGTGACCTCCTGATTCATAGGTTGATACTCAACCACTGAGCTACACCAGCTGGGCTGATTATTTGTGTATTTTGTTTTGTTTAATATCATTCCCCTCTTGAGTCAGAAATTTACCATAGTTATTCTTCTTTAGCAAGAAAAAATAAAACAAAATTCCCTTACCATGGTAGCCCTTCAGATATTCAGATAAGCATTCAGATATCTACCAATGTTTCAGCTATCACTCTGTGAAATACATCACCCTTTCTGCTTTTCTTCAGTATTTTAACATTTTCTTTAATTCTGAGGTTCAAGTTTCAATATTGTGGATGACAGAATGTGCCACTTTGGCAGGTGGAGAGCTCTGAGCTGACGACCACAAAGGAAGACCCAGCAGACTCTAGGAAAGCTTCTCATGTATATAATATACATGTCAGGGGGCCTTACCAGGAAGAGCTGGTGCCACTGGATGCTTTTTTTTTTAATCAGAAAGAGTCCTCTGCAAGGCCTGGCAAACATTTGTTCACCAAACATCTGCTCTTCTCATCTTCCTGTCATTGGTCTTCCTCCCTTTGAAGCCCTAGGCCCCACCCCCAGTCTCAGCTCCACATGGCCTTGCTGGACAGCCTGGAGTCTCCGATTTTATGGGGCTCACACACCTTCCAAATTAGTTTTTCTCCTGTTAATTTGTTTTTTGTCAGTTTAATGATGAGGCCAGCCAAAGAACCTAGAAGGGAAGAGGGAAAATTATTCTATGCTTTTCCAGGTGTGACAAGATCTATGCACAATCCCTTTGGAAGACAATAAGTTCGATAGTTGCTGGCACAGGACACTCATCCAGACATGAAATGAATTTTAGCTTTCTCAAAGCCAGGTCAGCGTGACAGTTACTACTGTGAAAATGGTGTTCCCCATCCTGTGTTAGGACAGTTGATTTTTATATCAGACACACCCTTATTACCTGTAATTTGTTGCTTTCTGGTCTTTGACCCATTGATTCACTCATTAACTTGACACACAGTTATTGATTACCTTCACTGAATGCGCTCAGATCATAGGAGCCGGGCCATAGCAGTGAGCAAGAAAATCACCGCCCTTGCTCTTGTAGCAATGCATTTTTATTGGGTGGGAATGGCTTTCAATAAATTTACATGATGCAAATTCAATTCAAATATCACTGCCACAGTGACATGCAGGATGGGGTAAGGACCTCTGACAGGGAGAGCAGGAAGTTCTTCTAGGTCTTGAAGTGATATTGGAGGAAATGTATTCCAGCAGCCGTGAGAATTCCAATCAGAGCCCCTGAGGCCAGAAACAGCACAGTGACTTGGAGTAACGGAAAGGAGGCTATTGTGACTTACGTTCTGAAAGCCCATGAAGCTGGCAGGCTAGGCTCCTGTTGAGTTTCGTGACTGTACTTAGAGCAGAGGAAGACCTAGCCTAAAAGCAATGGAGGGGTGGGGCTGGGGGGGCACTAATGAGTTGAAGCTGAAGAGTAAAAAGGTCTGATTTGCATTTTACACACACACACCTCTGGCCTGTACCACAGGCTGACATGAGTCTATTGGTCCAGGCAGGCTCCTGCCCCTGGTGAAATTTCACACTGTTCCCATGCATGCTTGCTGTATTTCTGTGCTGGAAGAGGTTTTATCAGTCTCTGTTTTGCTGTAATGAATTTGTGAGCCTAAACAGAAGCTCACAATTTTTAGTTCCCTCCTATTTTGTCAGTTTAAAGAGTTGATGGCATCTTGGGTTAGGGCTAAATTATTTTCCGTGTTTTCATGGAAGCTAATGAAAAACTTCTGCATGTTTATTGTTTTGCCTTCCTGACTTATTATTAACTATTTCAGGTTATGGCCCATAGAGTGAGGCAGATGTTCGGAAGGGCTAGCTCCTACCAGCCAGAATTTGTCTTTTGATGTCTTTAGTACTTCTGCCTCTTTCAAAAGAAGGACATACCTAGTCCAGATCTCTGGTTCCAGAAAGAGGATGAGGTACACATGGAGCAGAGCTGCCCTAGGAGAGACCACCAGGATTAGAGATCCTATGTGACCATCAGACAAATGAGTAGGCCCTTCTGAGATGAGCAGAGACACCAGCACCAACCTTCAAGTGCCTGAGAGTGAATGTTCATTAGTTTCCTCTACTGAATTTTTTAACAGTTCCTTTTTACAGCAACAGTTACCTGATACTTACTGGGTGAGGACCATGTATTCCAAATGACGAAGAATTACCCCATCTATGCACCAGTAACACCCATGAAAGATATTGCCTCCCACCTATGAAAGAGGGGTAAGGAAGAGTAGAAGGTTTCCCTGATAATTAGTAGTTCAGACTAGAATTCCATAAGATACATAATTTGCGGTTTGCATATATGATCTTTGCTTAGGAATTCATTACTGAGACTTTTCAAAACAAAAGGCACCTAATTCAAGTATCTAAATGCTCAGGCAAACCTCCAAAGAGAAAAAAATCATACACATTTCTCTGTTTTTCCCAGTTACTAACTCACTTGCCAGTAATCATTTGAGCTTAAGAAGACACATAGGTTTAGTGTTATGCAACTGTAATGCCATAAAGAAATTGCTATGAATTTGATCAGGGTGAAGTTTCTGGCAGCCAAGTCTTGCTATGGGTATTCTGTGCTCTCAGAAAAGTTAAGGACCCAGGAAGGAACTGTATTTTGCCCAATAGAAGGTCAGTGGTAGAGTCAGACTAGTTGCAGAACTGGCCCCCATCTTGCTTATTGTGTGTCTTTGGTCTTAAAGCTTCTTTTGAAGAGAGTGTTAACTAAGACCTCTGAAGTGTTTTTAATAATAAGATAATAAAAAGAATATGAGATCCTCACAATTGAACAGAGAAGAGGGATATGCACATTATTATTCTTGCCACTTAAGAGGCCACATCTTACAGGTTGCTTCTGCCTAACTGAGGGGAATTTGGTTTTTCAGCTCTGCAGGGTTGGCAATTTCATGTAGCACAGATTGATTTGTTTCCTCAAGTGCCCTGTTATTCCATTCATACTAAACAGATATATGCCAGAGGAGTAAATGGATTAAAAGACGATGGAGACATAGCTGCCAAGTCAACTGGAATTAATCACATCAATGGTCCATTCATTTTTGTCCATTTTGGAAATAATATGTGGGAAACCAAAGTAAGACAAAAAGATGGCTTAATTAATATAAAATAGAGCTAATACAGTTAATGCTTACTAGTGCCATTCAGTGTTTTAATGCTCAACCTATATTTATCTAACTAATCCCCATACCAAAGCTATGATAGAGAGATCGCTATTATCCCTAAAAATGAGGAAGTTAAGGTCCAGTCTGATTAAATATTTGTTCTTTGTCACAGAGCTAGCAAGTGTCAGAGCTAGGATTTGAACCAATGAGACAGATTCCAGAATCCACCCTTTATTAAGAGTTAGTTGATGCAGGGAGTTGTTGAATCAGGGTAGGCCAACTATATTTAGTAGGTCTTTATCTCCACCAAGGTGATGTATGCTGTGACAATAACTGCTAGTTGCTTACTCACTACCCATTCTGATATTAAGAAAAGAGTTTGCTT
>NW_006289416.1:12766822-12769622 GCF_000327345.1 Myotis davidii | reverse complement strand
CTTTCCCCAGATTTCTTTGCAGCATGGAGGCCATGCGACACCTTTTGACCAATGAGAATTCAATCTATGTGCTGGATGTTTTTCAGAAAATTTTGATTTCCTTCTTAGCTTCCTTGCTTTGCTCTACTTCTTTTCCCACCTGAAATATGAAGTAAAACTGCAGATGGAAAATACATCTTAAGAAAACTAGGATAAAAACCACATAGTCAGAATGTCATAGATGGAGGACAGAGTGATCTGTGACATTAATGGCAGGATAGAGCTGATGGAGTTGTCTTTTCCAGTTTCTTCTTGACTGCCGTGTAAAAAAAAAAAAGTAGGCAACACTCAATTTAGTTATGTCTCTACAGGCAGATAATGTTGGCCCCCCTCACTTGACTGTGAGGAGTTTGAACTCTGCTTGTTTTATTATCTTTGTTCCCTCAGAGTATAATACACAGCCAGGCAAATAGTAATTGCTCAGCAATATTTCCAATTTGTATTAAATGACTGGAGACTGCCACAAAAAGAGAATACTCGCACCGATATGTGGTCACTGGGAAGGACATAGCTTCTGCAAATAGTTGGAGCTATTGCCAAGATCACATACCGTCCACCTTGAAGGGCCATAGTCATTGAGAGAGCAACAAGGAAGGCCTGTTAGCAATAAGATGTGCCAAATGGAGGAGCTGCCCTTGGGGGTTTAAGTGGAAGTACCATTTTGTGTCTGGCTGGGCAGTGTTACTATTCAGGATTTTCCAGGCAACTTCACAATGTCAAAAGCAGTCACATTTGTCATTTTGAGGGAGAGTGAAGATACTGAATCCTTCAAAATATTTCATACTGGTGCAGAGTAAGGAGAACCACACTTGATTGTCTGTCTAACTTGTTCTAAGCACTTTTCTCACATCGTCTCATTGGATCCTCACAGGGCGCATTGCACACATCTCAGTTTATTGACTGGGAGCTTGAGGCTCCAAGTGTCAAGGTCATACATACAGTTGGTAAGGAGGATCTCAATGCTATACTGAGGCGTTAAGGGAAGCCTGCAGCCTGAACCAGTTGCCCCCAGCCCTCACAGTTTACCTCATGATAAACTGGAGGCCCACACACCCCAGACATGGACTCAGGACAACGTAAAGACCCACCTGGAAGACATCCGTCTATGCTCTGATGAAGTAGGGGCAGGAGACCCTGCACAGATGACTGTGTGTGCTCATCCCCTTGCTCTGACCACAGGTGTGACCAGCTACTTTAGAGGCACTGCTGGATTGAAGGGAATCATATGTATTATTCAACAAAACATAGTCTTTTGTAACAGAGAGACTGATTGATAGTAGTTGTAATTTTTACTCAGAGAAACTCTAGAATTATTTTCTGATATTTAATTTTTTCCATCTTTTGATTTGACTGCAGGTATCACTTGTTCTGATTTTTCCCCATAGTTTGTAGGTGTCTCCAACTTTGCATTCATAAATTGAATATTTTTCTCAAGCTACGCCCAGGTAGGCAGTTCTCCATCCTTTTCTGACCACATTTTGGGACTTTTCTACTCACCTGAAGACTTAGGCTGGCCCCAGACAGTAAGTCAGTCCTGACCTTAGGGCAAGAGAAAATGATGGACACTATGGCTCAGAGGACTTCACTGTACAGTTCCTATGGCCACAAACTATCAAAAATAGGGGACCCAATTCTTCATCTAGGAGACCCTCAGATCCTGCAGGTCTCTTCTAACTTTTGTTCTTCTGCTGACTGGATTCTTGTCTAGTTTTGTTTGTTCATATATTTGATTCATTATTGTGTGTGTACCTTCCTGAACTATGGATCTTTCCTGTCTATTTTCCATCTCCTGACGGGTGCCCAGGGCCCTGTTATCTGCTGACAGAGTACCCAGTCACACCCTTTGCTCACCGGCTTGTCTCTCTCAGCCCACCTGCTCCGAGATTGTCTATTGCTCTGCTCTGTCTACCTGCCAAGTCCCCTCTTTCCTTATATTAAACTTTTCAAGATAATTAAACACCAAACCCAGAAATACAGCAAACATAGTAAAGATTGGGACATGAAACCAAAGCAGGGTTCAGTAGCAGCAGTGTCTCAAAGTCTTGCTCTAACAGGAGTCTCTGCTTTTGTTTATTTCCTACTCCCTGTTTCCACCTCACAGAAAGACAGAAGCATAAAGTAAATTGAAAACCCCATTAAGGGAACACTGCACCTGAGGGAAACCACAGCTTTGAAGAACAGAGGAGAGGACATCGACGTCCATCCTGCTGACCCCTTTCGGATGATCGGTGCTGCCCTTTATCTGAGGACTGCCTTAAGGATACAGAAGAAACATTCACTTTGCACGCTGACCTGGGGAGTTGGGGGTAGAAAATCAGCCATAAAACCTAACAACAGTTTTACCCAAGGAGAGCATAAAGCTACACATAAAATGAGATATAATCCAACAGGGAGATCCAGGGAAGGAGCTTAGAACTAATTGAGGCTAAACTGAAAGGGGTAAAAATAGTACCTCAAGAAGGACACTATGTTGATACAAATAAAACCCAATTAAAATTTAAAAATGAACAAATCACTAAATAGAATAAAATATGTTGGGGTTGTATAATAGCAGGTTAAATATATGTTATTGGGGGGTGTGGTGGGGGTGAGGAGGGTACAGGCTCAGTTGAACTTTCCTAAAAAGGTCATTGCTAATTTGGCATTACATTCAATGCACAGAGAAGCACAGAATGTGAGAAAATCAAAAGTGTTTCAAGATGATAAAAGTTTGGAAATGGCTGCTAGAAAATCCCATTTTGTTTTTTTTAATTACATATAT
>NW_006289416.1:12737797-12766751 GCF_000327345.1 Myotis davidii | reverse complement strand
ATATATATTCCTCTTCTAATCTTTTTTTTAAGTGAATATATATTGCTTGCTCAGTGGAAACCTAAGTTTCCTTAGAGATCAAATTGAAATTCTATATATGAAAAACACATTTTTGTGAATAGCACACATCTCTTTTCACGATATTCATGCCAGAATTCATCACAACATGAAAAAAAAAATTGGCTGACTTCTGTGTATTTTACAACAGGCTGCATTTGCAAGCACATTTTCATGGCCTCATTCTTGGAAGAACGGCATTTCTTTTCAACAGATATGATCTGGCAGAAATGTTCTTAGAATCTTAATTTAAGAGGTGTAGAAAAGAGGCGCGGGCAGTCCGGTTAAGTGACAATAAGAAAACAATTCTGGCTAGATCAGGAAATGAAATCTCAAATTCTTGGCTTCTTGCCCAGGTTCTGAAGGCTCATGCATTTTAGAACAAAATTAAAGAAACACAATTTAAATAAGTGTTATGCTAAAAACTATCTTTGGGCAGAGGATTAGGACTCTCTGGCTTCAATACTAACTAGGGGGTGTGCCCTTGGATATGCACCTGTCTTCCCTCCTCTGAGAGTTCATTCAGGAGGGTTACCTCTGAACACCCCGTGGGCTGAAAATGGTTCCTCGCCTTTCATTCCCACTGAAACTGTCAACTTCAAGTCTCAATTGCTATTAATATCCTTATTTAAACAGCTTTTCTTTGCAGTTTATTTTCCCTCTATCCTTATTCCGATTTAATTTCTTTCTATCCCAAATAGTGGTGCCATATTCAACTCCTCCAGTACTACTATTATTGTATAAGTTCTTTATTAATTAAACATTTAATAATTTCCTATTCCCAAGTGTTGAAATACAAAGGATATCAACCTTGTTTTTCAAAAGCACTCTCCCACTGTTCTTATATTTCATCATTCCTACATGTGAACAGTCTTACTGCCCAGTTCTCTTTACTCTTTGCTTCTTGGATATACAACCCATTTGTTAGAATTCTTGATGAGGTATCTGACATCTTCACCTCCTGTTGAGTTTTCCTTTTTAATTTGTCTATCCAAGTCTTCTTTGTCCTTCAGTACTTGGTTGGAAACTCTCCTGAGTGCCATTTTCCCATCACACAAATGCTTTCTGAGCTCCTTGGGCATTTTTTAATATATTTCATTCAAAGTTATAATTATGTTTTACCTTGTGGCGTATTATTATTTTATTGTTATTCAGATACCTTCCTATTGAATAAAAGCTCTGCTTTTCAAACCTTTTGGGAAATAATTTATTCCATTAAGCTAAACTTTCTGGCTAACTGGAGATTCCCCCTTTTTTGCCTTAACCTTTTCTTATTTTAACCATTGTGGATTGAGAATAGATAATACACAGGGTGTCCCAAAATGTATACACACTTTGAATAATTATATAAAGACAATGCTTATTAAAATACATTTTATTTTCAAGATGTAATAGAATCAGCTATTAAAGTGTGTATACATTTTTCTTATGTTTCCATGAATTTTAAAATAAAAAGTGATTATTAATTAGTTTTCTTGGTGGCTTCATATAACAGGCATTGATAAAAGTTTTCTAATATCATAAAATTGCTTAAAATTATGATACTTACTGATATTTGTCTGCCATGTAATTTTATTTTTTGTTTCCATTGCAAATTGGTAGTATGCATTTTTATGGCAATCTTTCTTATCGCTACTAATTTGCTAAGAACTTGATAATCAGATATCCATACTTATTGTTTGCCTAAGCACCATGACTATAATGTATTCATGTCACCAGAACTAGGACACATGATAAGCAAGGAATCTATATTTGTTGGGGTGGTGAGGAAGCAGACTGCAGAGAGAATAATGAGAATTGATTCTTAAAAATGAAATTCAAGGTGTATCATGGGCCTGATAAGTTGGAGTGTACATTGGAAAAACCATTTTGCTACTGAAAAAGAAAATGTACCATCCCTTTTGGCTTTGATTGGCTAAATGTGCGACTGTCACTTATAACCCCTCTGAGTTAGAGGGTTATTCTAACACCATCTGCTCTGTCTGCTTAACTCATGGGATGTTGTGATGAACAGATAAACTAATTCATGTGAATGTCCTCTGGAAAAGAAAACATTATATAAATGTAAGATATTTAGGCAGGGAGTCTGAACAGCTCATTGTATTGTCATAGACTATGACATTTGATAACATAAATAGCACTTGTGCTATCAAACATTGTATATGAAAAGATCAGCAGTGCCACGCAAGATTCCCCACCCCCAAATTTGGAAACATTAGGTAACCTCACTGAACAAAATAGAAAACCTGACAAAATGCATATTTATTGTTCTGGTGATACATAATCCCGCTGTTGACAGAAAAGGACACACCGACTGGGAAGCTGACAGGACTCAGATATAAAGTATATGTTGAAACCATGTAAAACAAAAAGAGATTTATGCAAAAAAATCTCATTCTCCTGACAAGACAGATAAGAAGGACGGAAAACCTGAACAAACAGATAAGGACTCTGGTTTGAAATACCCCAGCTAAGTCACAGTGACAGTCTACATGGGAAGAGCATTGTCCCGAAAGATGATTTCAGCTGAATGATGCTGTCTTTTGCAGAGATTTGGCATTAATAGGAGCAAACGCAACAGTCTGAGTCATTTCTTGAAGAGAACAGCATCAGTGTGAAAATAGAATGCATGTCCTTTAAAATAAACCCGAATGCATGGAACAAAGCACGCCTGTGTCACTGACTGCGTCTCAGCAACACTGAATACGTTCGTGCTGAAAATGCAGGTTTCTGAGAAGTCGGATTAATACTGAATATGCTAGATTGAAAGTGCAAATGAGCTGGGCTCTGTTCCCGAGGTCACCTGGCTTCAGGTTGCCTTGCGCAATTGTCATGCAGGTTCTTCGTCGGCACAATGAAAGAACTTAACTCAGATTACATGCGTGATCTTGTAAGCAGCCAGAAGGTTAAGAAGTTAAGGGAGCCTGAGACCACTTTAATCTATAATGAGGATTAACGTATTAGTTATGTGGATACGTAACAGGCTAAGTGAGCTCCTGGAGCAGATGTAGGTTATCAGAGATAGGGGTGCTCTGGAAAGACGGCGGGGCGATGGGGGGGGAGGTAAGGAGGGATGTTTGTGACAACAGGAACTCAAAATGCTTGGTAGCCCTGGTCGTGTGGCTTAGTTGGTTGGGTGTTGTCCCATGCAAAGAAAGGTTTTTAGTTCAGTTCCCCATCTGGGCACATGCCTGGGTTGAGGACTTGATCCCTGGTGGGGGGTGTGCAGGAGGCAGCCAATCAATGTTTTACTCTCACATGGTTGTTTCTCTTCCTTCCCATTCCTCTCTCTCTCTCTAAAATCAATAAAAACAAAACAAAAGGTAAATATCCCTGGAAACTTCAGGCAATGAGGGGGCAGAATGTGGAGAATAGTTTTCTACACATCTTGAAAGACTGGGTGACTTGAATAGTGTGTGTAGGTGAATGCGTAGGGGAGCAGCTGTATTTTTTCACCTCACCGACATAACTAGGAAGAGTACTAGAATTTTCTGCTGTTTTTCTTGGTTGGTTGAGCCAATCTTTGCTAACTAGGCTCTCGGGAGAGAGTGTCAATAAAACCCGATGTGCAGAAAGAAAATACATAACAGACTTTCTCTACCTGTCCTAATCATGGCAGCAGGTGTGCAATCGGTACATAATCCAGCGGCAGCCTCTCTCTTTTGATGGCAACCAAGCAGACATTTGTGGAAACTGCAGCCTGGAGTTTGATGAAACAAACAAATAAACACTTTCTGAAGGCATGACAAAACAAGGCAAACTTAACAGGACTGAAATCTTTATTTCGGGTATTTAAAATCCATGCCACAGCCTAGGATGGGTGCAGCAATAAGAGGATAGCATCCATACTTGAATTAATTAACAGAGAAGGAGTTTTTGTTTTGTTTTGTTTTGTTTATTTGTTTTACATGGAACTATTGGTTGGCCTCACCCAGGGAGTTTTTCTCACTTAAGACTTTCAGGGAGAAAGTAGGAGTTACTTCCCAATGTATTATGGCCTCACTATTAAACTTTCTCTCTACCATTCATAATTTTACTGAGAGAGAGAGGTCGAGAGACAGACAGAGAGATTCAGAGAGAGGTACCCCAGAAACAATATGTTTTATGTGTTTTGAGTATATATGAACTATGTCTATATCTCCATATTATTGTAGTTATACCTGTAGAGTAAACCCTTGATTTTTCGGACCTCCATTTAATGGTCTTTGGATTTAACAGACAAAATTTCTGATCCATATGTCATATGTGAAAATTAACACCTGTTGATTTTCAAGTGCTTTTAACCAAGATTTGCTTATAATTAGATTAGCAGGTTGTATTTTTGTGGTTGTTATTAATTCACTGTTATTTTTCACAAATTTTAGTGAATAAGTCTTTGGAAAAAAAACATTGTGTAATTTCACCCACATAAGTAAATATTATGTATCTACAACTATAGTCTAAATTTAAATCCAAGAGTCAGCACTCATAAACAATGTTCAGCTAATGACCAGCACATGATCACAGATCATAGTGTACTGTGGGCTGTAATTGGCCTGGCATGACTGTCTGCAGCTGTTTTAACATATATGGCTAATGTTCCACGTGCATTAAGCCACCCCCCAACCATGTGCATTTTTTTTACTCGTGGTGCAGGCATTTATAACTTAAGATTACTGTAACACATTTAGAAAACTTTGTGAAATTAAACTTTTCATACAACTTAATTTTAATTACAAAAACATGCCTACATAAGTAAAAATAGGTAAATTAATTTGTTAAAGCCGAAAGTCATCTAATCTAATAAAAGAGAAACATGCAAATTGACCATAACTTCATTACGCTCAAGCCATGCCCACCAGCCAATTAGAGCGACTATATGCAAAATAACCCAATCTAGATGGCAGCTGGCAGCCACGGAGCTGGAGCAAATAGGAGGCTTGGTAGCCCCGATGATGGAGGAAGCCAAGCTACCTACTTGCCCAGGCTGGCTGTGGCGTCCGCTAAAGGCAACAAAGTTTCAATTATAGAAGATAAATAAATCCCAGATACCTGCTTCCAGCCAGCCTCCACTGGGAGCTTGGGTGGCCGGGGGTCCTGGCCAGCCTGCAAACAGCCATCAGCCCCTCACCAAGGATGGACAAGCATCCCACCAGGGACCCCCACCCTGAAGGGGCTGTGGCCAGCCTGAAAATAGCCATCAGCCCCTCACCCAGGCTGGCCAGGTACCCCATCGAGACCCCCACCCTGATCCGGGACACCTTTTAGGGCAAACCAGCCAACTCCCACCCATGCACCAGGCATATAATAAAAGGGTAATATGCAAATTGACCCTAACAGCAGAATGACTGGGAATGACTGGTCACTATGACACACACGGACCACCAGGGGGCAGCTCCTGCATTGAGCGTCGGCCCCCTGGTGGTCAGTGTGCTCCTACAGGGGGTGCTCTGCTCAGCCACAAGCCAGGCTGACGGCTGCCCGCACAGCAGTGATGGAGGGAGCATCTCCTGCCTCCTCAGCAGCGCTAAGGATGTCTGACTGCAGCTTAGGTCTGGTCCCCGCTGGCAAGCGGACATCCTCCTAGGGTTCCTGGGCTGCCAGAGGGATGTCTGACTGCCAGCTTAGGCTTGATCCCCCCAGGGAGCGGGCCTAAGCCAGCAGGTGGACATCCCCTGAGTAGAATCCCACAATATTTGACTTTTTTGGTCTGGCTTATTTCATTTAGTATAATGTTTTTAAGGTTTAACCATGTTGTATCAGAACTTCATTCGTTTTTATGACTGAATAATATTCTATTGGACATATTTACCACATTTTTTAATCCATTCACTTTTTGATGGACACTTGGATTGTTTTCATCTTTTGGCTATCTATAATAACAAAAGCATAATATGCTAATTAGACAGGATGTCCTTTCCAGACCAAGCTGGGGCTATGAGGGAAGCCTGGTCCCAGGTGCCAGAGGGAAGCCAGTGCAGGCAGCTGGGGGAAGGAAGGCCTACTCTTGCACAAATTTTGTACATTGGGCCTCTAGTTATATAATAAAGTAGGTTTTCCAATTTTGCTGTTACAAAGTACCATAGACAGGGTGGCTTATAAACAACACAAATTTATTTCTCATGTTTCTGGAGGCTGTAAGTGCAAGATCCAAGGGGCTGGCAGATTCAGCAACTGGTGAGAGCCCCCTTCCTGGTTCTCTCTTCTCCAAACATTGTTTGTATTACAAAACACATGTAATTGTACCATATGTATAGCATTTTCTTAGCTTGTCTATAATTTTGTTAGTTGGTTAATAGAATATATGTAGTTTACATATAGATATATCTATTAATGGACAGTATGATTCCAATTATCCTTTGGGTTTCTTTATTAAATCCCAAATTAAAGACTCTTTGAACTATGCTAAAGTGAATAAAGTGGTCAGCATCTGAAAATTGTCACAGATTGTCATACCTATAATGGGAAGAGGGATACATATACAGCATGTTTTTGCTGGATTTTGTATTTTACTAGATATGCTGCATTATTGCACAGGCCCAAAGAATCACTGTTTTGCCAATTTGAACAGCTGAATGAAAAGTATCAACTCCGTCAATAGCCATAAGAGTCAAACCAATTATGTGTTTTGTTTTTTTATTCAGAGGGGATATCATTCCAAGGAAATAGTTTTTAAGGCTAGATCATAAATTCTGTTTTTTTATTTGTTTACAAGGGATGCATTTATTTTTTAATATTTTTTTGTTGATTTCAGAGAGGAAGGGAGATGGAGAGATATAGACATATCAATGATGATAATCATTGATTGGCCCCCACTGGGTATCAAGCCTACAACCCAGGCTTGTATCCTTGACTAGAATCAAACCCAAGACCCTTTAGTCCTCAGGTCGACTCTCTACCCACTGAGCCAGACCAGCTAGGGCCATTTATTTATTTTTAATAAAGAAATGTATTGTTTTGTTGTTGAAAGTATTACAGGTGTTCCCTTTCCCCCCAATCGGCCCCCTCCTCCCCACTCCTGCCCCTTTCCCAGGCCTTCACCATACTACTGTCTGTGTCCAGGGGTTATGCATATATGCATATAAGTTCTTTGGTTAATCTCTTCCTACCTCCCATCTCTACCTTCACTCTGAGATTCATCAGTCTGTTGCATGCTTCACGCCTCTGGATCTATTTGGTTAGTCAGTTTATTTTGTTCATTAGATTCCACATATAAGTGAGATCATGTGATATATATATATATTTCTCTTTAAGCTAATAACTAGAGATGTCCTATTCAGCCTTTACTAGATTATATAGTATAATATATAGGGTAATGTGTAGATTATGATCAAGCAAAATAACCCTAATAATCACTTCTGTTGTTTTCCTTAGGTTTCAGAATAAACCTTTAAAAATTGTTTATCTGTAGGATTCAGCTACTCTCAACAGAAATACATTCCTAATAGAACTTTTCCTTTTCTGTGTCCCATTAAATTAGCAAAACACAAGAAAAATGCTAATTAACTTCAAAGACATGGAAAACAACATTATCTGTGTTTAAAAGGACAGTGCACTTGAACAAATGAAATAACTCCAAGTTTATTTTACTCTGTTTATATTCTTTCCAGTCAATAAGCAAGATCATTTTGCAGAACATGAACTCCAGATAAAACCCAAGTTCCTTGGGTACAATTAAAGATACATAGTAGGCTGACCCTCAGCATTCTGCATGAATTCTCTGGGCAGCAAATCACCTCTGTGAAGCAGGGGAACAGGAGCCAGACTGCAATAAAGATCGTGGGGCTATGCCTGATGAAAACACAATGAAATAGGGGTGAAAGGAAAGTGTCAATACAATGGGAATCCAGGAATGATGAGTAGAATTAGTATAGTCATATACCCATAAGTCATCGTTTCACTGAGGCTTGTGAAAGCCTGTTTTTGAGATGGCTTGTGGACCCTTTTTAAGAATCACTGATGGTGAACCAATTTATTAAAGTAAGAACCCATCTGTTCTGGGTAAGTCAGACATTGACGTCTTCCTGGTTCTTATAAAGAATGTTGAATAGAGTTCTTTTAGCACCTCTATAGAGTTAGACTGTGAAAGCAAGCTGACTCAGACACTTACAAGCCATTGGTGCATTACCAGAGCCTGGTGTGAAGGAAGAGCCAGAAGTAGATTGAGGTTAAAGATTTAACACATTGGAACAAACCAAACCTGAGCAAGAAAGCAGAGACTAAAGATTGAAACAAATATTTACAAGTTACAACAAATAAACAAGTAAAAAACCAAACAAGGTAGTAAACTTATCCTTAAATTCAGTCAAGGATGTATGAATGTCTTGCTGACATGCGGATTCATTAGGGTTCCATAATCGCATCACCAGAGATCATCATCCTCTGTGTCCTCAAGTGACAATATTCTAAACCCAGTGTCTGACACCGATCATAAAAGTGAACAAGCAAACTGAATACCTTCAGAATAAGTATCCTGACAGGTATATTTAACAAATATCTGAGAACATGTTCAGCAGTTATGTAATAAGTCCTAGACAATACTTCTCATTATCAACAGGTGAAAATTGTACCCCACTTGTGAATAACTCAATGAGGAAATGTAAGAAATACTTCAGGGGTATTATGATTTTACCACCTGGTCATATTATAACATTTTGGATTAGAAACATTTATTCCAAAAGAAGGAAATTATCTTTTTTTAAAAAAAAAAAAACTAACTATTGATCTACAGTTAGAGCTAATGAAAATGTCTAACTAACGTGCTTCCTAAAAGAGAATCAGCATGATTTATTTCAAAAATTCTGGCAATTTCCTAATTGCTTTGGGGACTCAAAGATTGATTTCAAACCCAAGGATGTTGTACTAGTACTAAAATTGGCTATGGGTTATGAGAAAGGGACTCAATAAATGATTTATTTCCATAATTATGTTGGTTAAATTTGACCCAAGATAGCTCATGAAATTGAGTCCCCTGATAGAGTGTAGTAGATTTTGTTCCCTTAAGGAAATTCTTTTGACCATTTCTAGGAACTAGTAAAACTGGGAATCTGGCCAAATTTCATTAGTTAGCCCAATTATGATGTCAGTATATTGTAGCCTGTCAGTAAACCAATGAAAGACAGTATGGTATGCTGGAAGGAACATGGGGACAGATGATCATTGCAAGTTATTCAATCTCTGTAATCCTCAGTTTCCTCCTGTGTGCAATGGAGCTAACACTGCTTGTATTATGTGGTAGACACAGGGCACATAAAAACTCTCAATACATTGGGGGACCCATTGGAGACCCACTGAAACAGCTGTGTTTTAGAGTCCCTTGGGAGAGCTTTTTAAACACACCTTTGCCCAGGCTCTACCCCAGATCAATCTATAATAATAAAGAGCTAATATGCAAATGGTCATCACTCCTTCATGCCATCATGCCCTCATGCCGTCAACCCTCATGCCATCACACCATAATGGCTCAGACACTCAACACTGGGGAGAGAGGAATGGGGACCAGCCAGGCTGCAGTCCAGAAGAGGGACAAGCCTGCCCTGTGGTCCCAGGTGCCAGCGCCTGTGGCTACAGCCTGGGTGAAGCCACCCACCCACGGTCCCCTGCAGCTGCAGCCGGCCTGAGCAAAGCCGGCCCAGGTCCTGGGTGCCTATGACCGGCAGGAGGAGGGAATCCTGGGTCCCAGGTGTGGGGCGAGGCAGGGGCGGTTAGGAGCCAGCGGTCCCGGATTGTGAGAGGCAGTCGGACATCCCCCGAGGGGTCCTGGATAGGAGAAGGTGCAGGCTGGGCTGAGGGGCACCCCCTCCTCTGCCCCCCATGTATGAATTTCATGCACCGGGCCTCTAGTTATAACATAATGCCCAGGAACCAGTGACTTTTCAGTACCTAGAACTTTCAAAGTGTGCGGGGTAATTCTAATGAGCAGCCACCATCTACCTTAGGAAGGGATTTCACCTATAACTTAAAGGAATCAAGGGGCCCTTTACCCTAGTCGTTCTCCAATGCCAGTCTACACTTTTGCATCCGAATCTCTTTGGAAGCACATGAAGTGTATAGACTCTCTCAACTGTCTTCAGTTACTAAATTAGGACCTTCATGGGGTTGCCTTTGAGCCTGTACTGTTTACAAGATCCCCAAGTAATTCTGCTGAGTCATAGCTAAAAACCACCCATGCAAAATGAGTTTCCCTGTCTGTTCTCATCTTACAAATGAGCAAAGGGAGATCCGAGGGCAAAAATGATTTGTTCCAGGTCGCCTAGCAATTAATGACAGAGTCATAACAACCCAATTCTCCAGGCCCTCGGTCCAGTTCTATTGCTAATACATTGTTATTTGTACTGCTGCGTTGATTTGGATTAAAAATAAGATTTGCAAAACCAACTCCTGAGTGCATTAACATGGTGCTTGCACGTGAGCACAAAGGTTGGAAAAAAAGTGAGTCCTCAATGGTCAACAAAGTTTAAATTTTGGAAAAAAAAAAAAAAGCAAAACAAAACAAGTAGTAGGGCTTCAGAATTGCAAATTAACAAATTCTTCTGAATCAGACTTCAACTTCACTGGGTCTCTGAGGAAAATTTTGAAAAGACCAAATCACATCACTTTTTCTTCCTCTTCTTTGCTGAACAATAATTCTCCGTAATATCTGGATTTGCCAGGTGCAGTGATAAGGTTACAATAAAGGCAGTTGAGATCTCCTTTTAGTGATCAAAAAAACAAAGTCTTTTGTTTCTTTAAGGTCAGCCCATCACACCCTGCAGCCAGCTCTGCTACGAAGATTGACAGATTGCCTCATTCAGACAGGCTGTTCAAGGGATAGCCTAATAGCCAGTGTACATCAAACCATTTTCACACAGCAAGAGAGAATGGAGGGTGATTGTTGGCACCTACTGCAATTTGCATTCATGTCACATCTGAAGGTGCATGGGAGTGAAGATCGGAACATTCAAGATCAGAAGTAATGTCTGGCTGAAGTGTTTGGGAAGGAAAGACCAGAAAATTTTAGGTTTATATATCATTTTACCCTATATCCTCTGCTAGATGAAGGATAATACATAGGGTGTCACCAAAAACGTACACACATACTTTGAATAACTAGAAAGGCAGTGCTTATTAAAATACATTTCATTTTCAAAATTGAGTTATCAGCTGTTAGCAGCGGTTCTCAAACTTTGGGTCGCGACCCCTTTGGCGGTGGAACAACCCTTTCACAGGGGTCGTCTAAGACCATCTTGAATATCAGATATTTACATTATGATTCATCACAGTAGCAACATTACAGTTATGAAGTAGCAATGAAAATAATTTTATGGTTGGGTCACAATATGAAGAACTGTACTTAAAGGGCCAGAAGGTTGAGAACCACTGTGTTAGAGTGTGTACACATTTTTGGGGACACCCTGTATTTAATGACCTTTAGGCGGCACCAGAGTTACTTGAACCAGTTTGTTCTCACAAAGAAATATGAGGAACACACTTCTGTGTAAGAAGACAAACAAACAAAATCATCTCACCAGACAGAAGGAAAAATTAGAATTTCAGCCATGTTTACTTCATTGCTTTGTCTAAATTACTGCTAGAGAGATGCCATTTGGAGATGTAAAGCCTGGACTAGAGAGCTCTAGGTTTACAAAGATGAACTCAGGGACCTTTTTTAGTATATACCGGCTTTCTCACAAAAAGATTGCAGACTTGGACTATATAATTATTTCACCTCAAAATAATTGTAATTGAGTATTTTTTGTTAATGACTGACTTATTTTTTACATTAATTATGAGAAGCTCAACGTACTTCACTCAGAAATATCTCAATGCAATAGAGCAGTGTATTTAAACTTTATGATAGACTTATTGAAACATGAAAGCATAAAATGAGCCAATGTGTGACTTAAAGGCTTCATTCATAAAATAAATATAAAGAAACATGTTTAGGAACATGCATATATATGTAGGTACATGTATATTAATAGGCAGGAGGAAAAAGAAGGTGGTGAACTAAATATATATACGTTATTCTTAAATAATTAAGTTGGATTAATGAGGCAATTAATTAAAGGATAGAAAAATAAATTTAAAAACACACTTCTTTATTAAGCATGCCTAAAAGACTGCCATCTAAAAAGTGACATTATTTTTTTCCTAGGAGTTCTGTGTCACTGTTACTAGATATATTCTAGTGGTGAGGGAAGAGAAAAACAAATTCAATTCTATAAACATATAAGATCTTGTATTACCCTCGTGCTGAAGTTTTTCCTTGAAGCAGTAACAGTTATGAAATGGTAATGGGTTGCAAAAAAGCTTTTTCTACTTTTGACCCCACTATATTTTAGAATTGGAACTTAGGTACACAAAATAGAAGACAGAAGATTTCAATATTTTGATTCCTGCGCCCCCCCCCCAAAAAAAAGTTTATCAATTTGTTTTGCCCAAGAACTGCTAATCATAAAACTTGTAAAATTTCATGAGACAAAGAAGAAATGGGCGCTATATTGAGATCATATTTCTGTTTTGACTGTTATTAAACTTTACTGTGCTAACAAAAATAACAAAGATTCCTCTTCTGGCATGGGATGGGGCTGGCTAGTCCTACCTCGCCACCCACACATCACATCCCAGGTGAAGGAGAAGCTCACTTTAGGAAGATTGTGCCAACTCTGCTATGTTCTCACCCCAAAGATCCGCATTCCTCCATTCTGCCTCTCTCCCTTAGAAGTCATTGCATACAGAGATGTTTTGGTAGGCATACCTATGTGAATTCAGTAGGGTAGAAAATGGTGAGTTTAACAGAATTTCTGATTCTTCCCAGAGACTTTGGGGTTTGAGAGCAATATTAAATTCAAGTGGGCAATAGAGTTCTAAAGCACTTCAATTTTATTAGTGCATTGCATCAAAATTCTGTGTGAAAAATCAAAGTTTATCAGGCAAAAATGTCATTAATCTTGGTACAGCAGCTCAGTGGAGGAAGATTATAAAATTTTCTTTAAATTAGCTTTTAAAATGACCATTTTGAGTCTGTAAGTGCAGACTCTATATTATAATTGGTCAAAATCTGCTTAAAGAAACAGAAAAACAGATAAATTAGCTGACTTGAAAGTAATTCCATATGTATTTTGTTACTGGGGTCTGGTAAAAAAAATTTCCATTGCAGAAGGTAAAAATCTGGAACTTTTGTAGTATCTGTCTCTAGATGTAAAATGCAGAAATCACCTTGGAAAAGCAATAGGGTAGTGAATATATTACCTACAAGGTACAAGGCCAATAAAACATTTTAATGTATAGCAAGAGTATTTTAATATATGTTTAACACACATTGTCTCACTCTTTCTTTATTCTGCATTGATTATTGTCTCACTTTACTTATAAAATGAAAAACATAACATATGTTCTCAGATGTTCCTGTTAGGTGGTTCACATCCAATCCAATATCAAATGAACTCTTATCATCTCCTGTCCTTTCCCATATTGTCAATAAACTAAACAATATGCACCCAGACCTAGATATTAGCATTTCAATGCATTTGATGCTGATATTCTTCTAAATTATCTCTTTCCAGAAATTAGATGAGAGGGTACTTCCACATTTATATACTAACTAGAGGTCCAGTGTACAAGATTTGTGTACTCAGGGGAGGGGGTCCCTCAGCCCAGCCTGCACCCTCTCACAGTCCTAGAGCTCTCGGAGGATGTCCCCTTAATGCTGCTGTGGAGGCAGGAGAGGTTCCTGCCACTGCTGCTGTGCTGGCCAGCCGTGAGCCCAGCTTCTGGCTGATCTGCGCTCCCCCTGTGGGAGGGCGCTGACCACCAGGGGCAGCTCCTGTGTCGAGTGTCTGCCCCCTGGTGGTCAGTGCGCATCATAATGACTGGCTGTTCTGCCGTTCGGTCGATTTGCATATTAGCCTTTTATTATATAGGATCATAGACCCATGTTAAGGAAACCTGCATTGTTGAAGACATATGGGATTGAAATAAAAACAACCTTGCTTGGAATGCTAGTCCTGCCACTTATTGACTGGGACTTCTCACGCTCACCCTTTTTTTTCCTTGAACTTTATTATTTTCAATGCTAATGGGAATTCTACCACTAACACACAAAAAATGTTTAGTGTGGCATGACTATGTTCCAGACAGAAAACTAAACTCTGGGGGGCATCAATGTGCAGGAGAGTTAAACCCTCCACCTGCACACATTTACGATTAGAGGAAGACTCAGACAACCACAGAAGTTTTACAAGGGGAATTTATAAATATGGGAGTTTAGAGTAGGCTCAAGTGACATTGTTTTTTGAGGGAAGGAAATAGTTCCACACAACAAAAGTATATTAAAGCTAAGATTTGAAAGAATGAAAAAAAGAAAATTAGGAGATTAGAAGTTTGAGTAGGAGATAATGTCTCCATCTGATGAAAATAAGTGTGGCAAATTTGAGGTATAAGAAGGACTGAAAATATCCAGTTTAGTTTGTGTACAGAATTTTTAAAAAGATGGGAATATATTGGGATGAAGAGAAATACATTCCTTTTATAGTTCTTATGAGGATTAGATATAATGTCTAAAAAATATCTACCATGTAATAAGAATTCATAAATTAATTAAGGTGGTCATTACACAATCTATTGCATGAAATCAGGACTTAAACTTGAATTTTAATATAATTTTGGAAAATCTATATAACTAAAGACCATTTAAAACTTCTTTAATTTAGTACCGTGACTCTAAACCAGGGGTGGGCAAACTTTTTGACTCAAGGGCCACAATGGGTTCTTTAAATTTTTTTTTAAATATATTTTATTGAGTTTTTACAGAGAGGAAAGGAGAGAGATAGTTAGAAACATCGATCAGCTGCCTCCTGCACATCTCCTACTGGGGATGTGCCCGCAACCAAGGTACATGCCCTTGACCGGAATCGAACCTGGGACCTCTCAGTCCGCAGGCCGACGCTCTATCCACTGAGCCAAACCGGTTTCGGCACACAATGGGTTCTTAAACTGGACTGGAGGGCCGGAACAGAAGCATGGATGGAGTGTTTGTGTTAACTAATATAAATTCAAAGTAAACATCATTACATAAAAGGGAACGGTCTTTTTTTTTTTTTTTTTAGTTTTATTCATTTCATACGGGCCGGATCCTGCCCGCGGGCCGTAGTTTGCCCACGGCTGCTCTAAACCAATATAAATCTACTTAAATATCCGTATTAAGTAAAATAGCAATGTAAACTCATTTCTAACTTGGACTCACATTCCTCTGGAAAAAGGATTTTAAAAAAGGATGAATGAATTTAACTAATGTAAAACTGAAGAATTCAATTAACTCATTTTAATAATATGTGACTAAAATAATTTAATTTTTTCATGAATTTCTTGGAGCGAATGTCATTATAATGATCATTTATGTGAAAACGAGAGATTAGAGCTGTCAGTGGATGCCATGAGAAGGAACAAGCAAATAAACAAATACGCAATTGCCACTGGAACTAAATTACACAATAGAGCTAATCTGAAATTTTTAAGTGCCCATTTAAAAAAAATCCAATATAAATGAACAAAACTACAAGCTTCTCTGGTAGACAATTGATTTGCGTTTCTAATCTATCTCTATCTCTGTGGCATAGTACAGGGAGAACATCTGTAGATTGATTTGCTGAGTTTCACGAAGTACTAGCACTGACTGTCATTGGAAACAAATTTAACAATTCCCTTTTGCATTGTAACATCCCTTCTGTTTTTCTCTTTCCCAGCCCAACTATTAAAAAACACTCCACACGGTTCTTGTAACATTTTGAAGGTGTTTATAAAGCTATTAACAATTCTTTCAAATTCCTCCCTCTAAAGTGATTCACTTTTACGCTTCCTTTGGAAAACAGTATTTCACATTCAACTTTATTGCCAACAAAACATCAACACTAGCTTAGGCTTTTATAATAATTAGAACCAAAATTACTTTGAGTGTTATTAAATTGAAGAATTTTAGAAGAACTGGATTATTAAACCAGAATCTATTTTTAATTCCAAGCCCAAAAGAACATCATTAATCTAAGAAGGCATTGAAGATAAAATGGCTGTCGATGGATGATTCAACATTTTATAAATATTAGTTGGCTTATTCTTCATTAAAAGTAGTATAAGAAAAAGAAGTGAAGTCGTTGAATAGATTGTTTTCTTATTTGCATTGTAAAGTCTTAAAGTAACAAGCATTGAAAAGATTAAAGACAGGCAAAAATAATAGTGTTTCAGAAAAACTGTATCTTTTACACATGAGGAAGCATGACTTTAAGAAATTAACCTACTTCCTATTCTCTAAGACCAATACTGATTAAAATCTTAACTAAACCTGCTCAAAATATTGCCAGCAGTAAACAGAGCGAGCACTTTGATATCTAAGATGTTTTTAACCCCTAAAGTAAACCTAACCTTATATACATATCTATATACTCATATAGTCAATAATTTTGAAATCAGATAATGAATAATTTGAGTCAATAAAAATGGTTTGAGGTTGAGAGTATATAAATTTGTTCTTTCTTATCTTTTGTGTGTGAGACCTTTTAAAAACATTTTTCTTTGGAAATAATTTAAAACTTACTGAAAAATTGCAAATAATAAATATAGCTAAGCACTGGAATTTGTGTGACTCAGAGGGAATAAGTAGATAGGAACTTCCAAGTAAGGAATGGCAGACAAAAAAGTAGTGAGGAGGAGGAGGAGAAAATGAGAATCCAGAGAAAATCATGGGGGCTATTTCTAAAAGTGCACAGTCCATGTTTTGTTGTTGTTGTTGTTGTTTTTAACTAGAAAACTACTAAGTTAATGGAAATTTAACTTTTTAAATGTTTTATACTATACTTCACTTTTGAGGTTTGGTTGCCTCTTCAGTAAAGATTTTTATCTTGCTTTGGTCATACTTTGAATGGAGACAGTTGGTCCCTCATTGGCTCTCCTATGAAGGCTCCAGCTGCAGGAGCACTGATCCAACTTGTTAATTTCAAACCTACTCCTACCTGAGACAGAAAGTTCCCAGAGCCTCCTATTCACACTTTCCTATGGACAACTGGCCGTGCCTCTCCCTGGATTTTGCTGGAATGAAGTTATGCGACTCTTCCCTAGCCAGTGAGGGCGAACCTATGACACGCGTGTCAGAGGTGACACGCGAACTCATTTTTTTTGGTTGATTTTTCTTTGTTAAATGGCATTTAAATATATAAAATAAATATCAAAAATATAAGTCTTTGTTTTACTATGGTTGCAAATATCAAAAAATTTCTCTATGTGACACGGCACCAGAGTTAAGTTAGGGTTTTTCAAAATGCTGACATGCCGAGCTCAAAAGGTTCGCCATCACTGGAGACAAAGATCATATGGATCAACACAGTTGACATGCACAATTGGCAAAGCTAGTAGATAACAGTCCCTCGAAAGGAATAATACACAATTCTTTTCTTGTTCCTACATCTAATATGGCACCCTGTTGTGCTCCTGTGTTCAGTAATTCCAACTAGACAATGGATTTCCTGAGGACAGAGACTGTGCCCTGTGTGGGTTTGTGCCCTTTCTATAGCAAGAGCCTTCTCTATAGCGTGTGGAACCTGGGGAAAATTTATACTGTGTGCTTTCTGCCTTCACTACTCCTGATATTTTGGTAAAGATTATAGTGAACTAAAACAGGTGCCAAAGATGGGTTTGAAGACAAACAAAGCAAGACAAAAACAACTGGGAAGGAGGGGATTATGGAAAGGCCAATTGTTAAGTGCATGGCCCCTTGCCATTGTCAACTGAGAGGATGGTATTTGTGGTGTAGAGCAGATTCAAGCTTAAAAAGAAGCAAAATCTAGATGTAACTATTTCTTTTCCTTTCTCAAATGCCTGCACCTCAACATTCCACAGAACTCAGGGGATAGAGCAATAGACCTGATTTATCATCTCCCAGTGTCTTTAATACCTGCTGCCTTGTAGTGAATTATTGTGATGTGAAGAGTTTGTGCGTGTGTGTGTGTGTGTGTGTGTGTGTTTAGCACTTTGAGTTGTTTATTTCTATTTAACATAATTTCTCTTAAGATACAAAATTAGACAAAAAGAATTGACATAAATGTTCAGAATTGTGGATTTATGAAATAATTCTGAAATCTCCAAAGAGCAATTCAATATACTCATTTGTGCTAAAAGACAGGTAATTTTTCATTTGACATATTTGTTGGGATGCTGCGTACTTGTACTCAGGGGGTACATTTATCATCAAAGATAGTGTGAATGGAAATCCCTGTGTTAGTACAACATGGCAGCCCTGGGGTTTTCAATGGGGCCAATAAACAGCACTTGTTTTTCCTGTCTGAGTTTTGAACTAATTGCTAAATAAGAAGCAAACAAACTAAATAGTCAATAGATAGATAATGAAAATTATCACTCTTGTAACTTTTGAAAGCTAAGATATAGAATGTAATTCAGGCAGAGCTGATACTGAGAATATTTAACAATTCTAAGGCAAGCGCTTGGGTCACCTAAAATGGTAGTACCCAAGCATAGCAGCTGTACGGTCATACCAGGCATGCCTGTTGAACATCTGCTCTATGTCAGAATGACATTGCTCAGTCCTACCCACTAGAAAAGTCAAGTAAAGACAATCCCCTTGCCCTGGTCAGCATTGCTCAGTGGTTAGAGAGTTGGCTTATGCACCAGAGGATCATGGGTTCCATTCCCAATCAAGGGCATGTACTTGGGTTATAGGTTCAAACCCCAGCCCCGGCTGGGGTGCATGTGGGAGGCAACGGGTCAATGTGTCTCTTTCATCTCTCTCTCCCTCCCTCCCTCCCTCTCCTTCCATCTTTCCTTCCCTCCCTCTCACTCTCTGTAAAAACCAATGGAAAAAAAAAATATCCTCAGGTGAGGATAAAAAGAAAAAAAAAGACAAGCCCCCTGAAGAAAGTTAACAAAACAGACACATCTTACCCAGTTACATGTTGGTCCTTGTGGAATCAGATGGAGAGAAAGATCAAATAATTCCTTCCTCTATATCCAGCCCCTCCCAGGCTGCTCAGGACTCTGGAGAAATTAACTCCACCCGCCAAGGAGGACCACCGACTTTGATCAAACAACCGCAATCAAGCCTTATCCATGAGAGGAATGAAGGCTGAGACAGGAGCTTAGAAAGGCTTAAGAAACATCCCTCCTCTAGAAAGGAATGTCAGGAGAGGGCGGGGAAGTATTCCTTCCTAAAAATATCCAAATTCTCATCTTTAATGCTATGACATATTACAGCCTGGATGAAAGAAACATGAAAGCTAGGGAAAAACTAAGCCAAAGGAATGGAACATTGACCCACAACTATACTTGGCATGTTATATTGCTTGGATATTGATTTAAAATGAACACAAATATTCTTTGAAAATGTTTGAATTCATTACCCCCCAAATATAGCAATTTTATCAATTACTAGAGTCCCTAAAATGTTGCATAGATATAGATATATATAGATGTATATATATAGGGTGTCCCCAAAAATGTGCATACACACTTTAACAGCTGATAGTTCAATTTTTAAAATGAAATTTATTTCAATAAACACTGCCTTTATAATTATTCAAAGTGTGTGCATACATTTTGGGGGTACTATATATATAACACAATTTTATAACTAACATGTAGAATATATAATGTTATATAAATAAGCTCTTGCTTTCTTTTACATTAACTTTGAAGGCCATTTTATATTTTCCACATATTTAACATTAAAGATACTTTTATCTCTCAAATGTTTTAATGATTTAGAATGCATACATCTTAATAATATTTAACTGTAAGAAAACAACAAATGCCAATAACTACAGGACACTTGAAATGTGGTAGGCACTGTATTGAGTAATTTACATATATTTATTTTTTAATATTTGTAATTATTGTATAAGGTAGATATGACTGTTGTTCCATCTTACAGAGCAGGAAACTGAGGCATGAAGTACATATTTCCATAGGTCCCTCAGTAATTTTAGGTGGAAAAGTTGTTTCCCAGTGGGGCATGGATAGCAATTCTTAAACCACTACACCTTTATTCTGAAATTAAACAATTACGTAAAGGGGTTGAGGATTATGGAAGCCAGCCCTCTCAGTGTTGGAATGGGAGCTGACACAGAAACTGGGGAGGAGGTTGGAATGATCCCATGATTATGGATTAGAATTGGATGAATAAGTATGAGTTCATGCTTAGCTTAATACACATTTAGATGGCTACATGTAGACACATTTCAAGATAATAGTACACACATAGATCAGTTTACACACATATATCATCCAGTTCTTGGTTTGTCATACTATTCTCTCAGAGTAGGAATTAGGACTCTTTAGAGACATGACTGACTCTAGGACTGGGTCAGGGAACATATGAGAAAACCTTTGTAGTCCCAAAGAGTGAGAAAATTCTCAAAAAAATAAAATAAAATAAAGCCCGGCAATAATATCAGCAGGGCACAGGACACAATGAAAGATTACCAATACTCAAAGCTGGAACCGTTTGAACACACAATAAATAAACTATAATTGGATTTTAACGGAATGTGTATAATAAATATCCCAGCATCAAGGCTGATCCTACAAAGGAAGGTTGAAACTGTAGGATGACAGGGGTCGTACTTCCCTTGAGTATAACTAGAAAGAACACAAAAACAGAACAGAACGCCCTCGCTCTCTCCTGTCCATGTTCCCTCTCACCCTGTGGATTTTAGTGTCTCAAATCAGCTTCTTTACAAAGCAGCGCTTCAGCCTGCCAGGTGTTTTCACTTTTAATGACTATTTTCCTTGTGAAGTAAAAGCCAAGGTCTCCTACTGAGAGAGAGGTGATTTAGGAAATATAAATGAATTAACGGGACTAAAATTAAGAAGAGCTGCTCTGGAGCAAATAATGGAGATGAGACTTTTGAACACTATTGAAGGTTGAGCCGAGAGTAGAGGCATTTATTTATAACGAGACCCATTTTCAGTATCATGTTTGCAATTAGGTTTCTAAACTATTCAAAAGCAATCTCGAAAGTCTTATTTAAAAAGTAAGATACACCCTTTTTCCTCCATTCTGACATGCTTCCAACTGTAAAAGGCACCATCATCAACTGCTTTTCACCCATTCATTCAATAAACGTTCTGTGATCTCATGGAGCTTATATTCTAGTGACATGGGGGAGTTGCTAATAAAGTAAATAACTAATTATGATATATTCCAGGGGATGATCACTTCTATTGACAAATATGCAGCAGGAAGGAATACAGAAAGTGAGGAGGCTGTGTTTTCCCATTGTAAATAGGTTGATAAATTAGATATTAAAATAGTAGCTTGGGGGCAAAACCTGAAGAAGGTGAGACAGAGGAATACCCATTATCAGGGAGACAAATACCAGGTCACAAAAGAGCAGAGATTCCTGTGTAGCTGAAGCGGAGTGTGCAAAGGAAGGGAACAGATGAGTCAGAGAGATTATGAGGGTTCAAGTATGTAGGGCTTTAGGAGCCATCACAAAGACCTGACTTTTAGTCTTAATGAGTTGGAAAACCATGGGAGGGTTTTGAGCAGGCAGACAACATAGTTTGACATGTTTTTTAAAAAGATCACTCCAGCTTCTGTATTAAAAATAGACCATAGGAAAGTAAAGAAGAAAGCAGGGATATTACCTAGAGCACTATTTAAAAAAAAGACAAGAAATATTTGTAGCTTGGTCCAGGGTGGTAGCAGCAGAGGGGATTGTTAGAGTTGGTTGATAGAGGAATGCAATTATCTTTAGTTTTGGACTAAGCATCTGGTATAGAGATGCTTTTATCTGAGGAGACAGCGGATTGGGGTGATTAATTCAATTTAAAACAATTTTTTGAGATGCTTATTATACAAGTAGAGACACTGAGTTCACTCTTGCATATTTGAGCCTGAAGTGAAAGAATGAAACCCAGGCACTAGATACAAATTTGCAAAATGTTGGAATATAAATTAAAGCAATGAGACAGGGAAAGAAAACCAATAGAGTAAGTGTATATGGAAAGTAAGTAGACCTGGGGCATTCCAAAGGTAAGGATAAAGGCATAGCAGGTAAAGAAGAATTAGATAGATCAGTGGAGATATAGGGGCAAATCACAAGGGTGGGGTATTTTGGAACAGAAGAAACAGTTTCTGAGAAGACTGAGAGCTCATGGCTTCAAACACTACTTATAGGTCAAATAACATGAGGAATCAATGGTTTAGCAAGGTGAAAGTCACATCTTTTTTGAGAAATTTTTGGTTGAATGGTTGGATGAAATTTTTGTTTAAGTGGATTAAAGAGAAAGTGGGTTTTAACAAAAAAAATGTTGGGGAAGGGGTTAAGTGGATTAAAGAGAAAGTAGAATGAGTGGGATTGGAGACAGTGAGTCTAGTTCAGCTTTCTTAGAAGTTTTGCAGAATTGGGAAAGTTTCTGAAGGGAGATGTGGGGACCTAAAGAAGTTTTTTATGGAGCAGAGATGTTATAACACATTTGCTGGTGAAGGCAATGATTCAGTTGACTGGAAATCTGATGATGCATGAGATAATGAGGAAAATTTTTGGAATTATATACTTGGAAACATGGGAGGGAATGGTATGTAGTGCACAAGCTTAATTGTAGACATTGGCAGAAAAGACATCTAGAATCATAGGACTGGCAGCAGAATTCATGGATAGAGAGCCTGCAGGTGGGAATTGTGCTGTGAGGAGCCTACATAGGTTCTCTTCTGATTGTCCTGTTTTCTCAGTGAAGCAGGAAACAGTCACAGGAGAATAAGCTTAGGGGAGGAGGTGTTAGCTATTTGAATAGAGAAGCAAAGCATCAGCTCATCATCCAGGAGACTGGAGAATGAATACGTTAGGGAAGGAGAAAATAATGATGGAAACGTTAGTAGCTTTTGGAAAAGAAAAATTCTCCCATGCTAAGTATGTGTCAAACATGAAACTTTAGAATCACACACGATAAAAGGAGGTAGACTCAGGTGGATACGGCAATGCTTACTCTCAAATATTCTGAGCTCTGCACCCTTCTAGACTTACAGCCTCTGCACTCTATTCTTTAATCAGAAGCTGGTCACAGCCTGTAAATCAAGCTCTCAAAAGTTTCAGTTTTGAGTCTTGTGTGTATTGGAGGACCCGGACACATTCTAGTTTGGTAGTATTGTTTTATTGATTGGTTCATATTTGTGATTTAAACATGCATTCACGAGCTGACAAGATCTCTGGGTTCCAAAGGGATGAGTTGCTATTGATTCCAGTTGGTGCCAGCAGAGGCCTTAGATACACACATGTGAACAGGGACATTCTAGTGAGGGTCCCAGGGAAGCTGAGGGAGCATAGGGCCATTTGGCAAATGGACAATGACCAGATTAAGGCAGAAGTGATGCAGGTTAATATTTGTGTTGCAAGCAAATTATTATAACTCCAAGAAAAAAATATATAAAAAAGGAAGAGTTGGACTTGATTCTTTTTGCCTTCTTCCTTCTACTGCTAACATCTTAGAAGAATATTTTAGTGTCTACACATAACTGTGCTATTTATAAATGATTGCAAACTGTTCTAAAAGGAATATGTTCTTGAAGTCACTTTAAAGTATCTTTTCAACAAGTTATGCAAATTTATTATAGAATTTGTCTTCCTAGACATTTTAGTATTATTTTAGCAATTTCATATATTGTCTGCTTGAATAGGGACACATTTCTATTTCTCAACTGTGTTTTCTGATTGTGCAATGCAGTCATCACAATTTACTTTTCATTTGTGTTAACAGTGTTGGAAATTAAATAAATTGCTCAACTTTTAACATTTAATTTTTAAATACATAATAATAAAATGTAAACATAAAAAGCATATGGAATATATATGTCTTTGTCCATTGGGGTTGCTAAGAGAAAAAAATGTCGTAGGCCAGATGGCTTAAATAGCAAACCTTTATTTCTCACAGTTCTGGAGACAGGGATGTCCAAGATCAAGGTGCTAGCAAATTTGATATCTGGTGAGGGTCTGCTTCCTGGTTCATAGATGACCAAATTTCTCTTCACTTGTGAAAATGTCCTCTTAATTTGTTCACATGAATTAAATGACCTTGTTTATAAGAAACCTCTCCCAGATCATCTATGTCAGTTCCAAACTTTATCAGCTTGTTGCAGAACTTTGGCTGGAAATAATTTGCCTTTCTGTCTTCCAGTGTTCATATTTGAGAGATAGAGTCCTTTCAGATTCTTTAAACTTTCAATTAATCCTTTTTTTATTTTCTCTTCTTGGGAAGCTTGCAAAACCCTTTCATTGCTCACAGTATTCTAAAACCATATCACATGACATGGTTCCCTTTAGAAACACTGGGCTGAATCCTCAGAGGCTTTGGTAGTGGAGACACGCAGGACGCCAGGCCCCGATTCCAACAGCCATGCAGTCATAGGCTTGCACATTCCCATGGGAGAAGAAACATTTCATCACTGCTCATTGTGGACATGCATCCACCAAAGCCACCCAGCATTTCTGGCATTTTTGAAAGTTACAACATCACAGCAATTATTAGTTGCAATGGAGCGGTCAGAAAATCTCAGTATTTGTGTAGAGCAGACCAGAGTGCTAAGGGAAACCAGAGACAGGAAGTCATTCTGTTAAGGTTTGGAAGGCAGCCATGAACAGCCGACTCCAGAAGGATTACTTCCAGACATACAGCGTCCTTCCCAGGGTCCTTCTTTCCTGTAAGTGTCCTCAACTTGATTCATTCTGGGGGCCTGATTTACACAATTCTCCACAAGAGGTTGGAGAACATGAGAGAGAATAACCTGATTGCATGCATCCAGAGCATTTCTTTCTTGCATAAGAATAACCAGAAAGCTTAATTAATAATAATAAGTTACTGTTATTAGCAGAATGAGGTCTGAGACAAGAATGGTGGGTAGCTTTCATAGGTAATAAAATGTAGAAAAAGGTATACGTTGTCTGTACTGTTGAAACAAGTCAAGATGAAGTGAGTGCAATGAATCACCTGTCCAGGTGAGAACTAGGTTGCCTTCAGGAAGTTTTCTCTGTAAGGCATGTCCTTCAGCTAGTGGGTTAGTGAGGATTCTTGATGGCCAGTATCACAAGCCAGGTCTTACCAAGTGAGTTAGTGAGGATTCTTGATGGCCAGTATCAACAAGCCAGGTCTCACCAAGTGAGGGAAGCAATGAAATTTGTCTTTATTGAGCCGGATCTTATGTAGAGGCTGTTTGAGGCCACAGGCATGTGAGTAGGGTAACATCTTGGTCTTCAGAACACTTACACTCCAGTATGAGATAATGGTTCTATGAACATTTGTACAGCTATGTGGCAATTGCTATAACTGAGGCTTGAGAAATGTCATATAAGGACTTGGAAAATATTCCTAAGGCTTTTGAGAATTTATGAAAGACGTGTATATGTGATGTATACATTTAGCATTTGCTCATGCAATTGAAATTGGCAGTAAGTAAAGTGAGTATTCAACTCAAGCGGGAAAGAAGAACATAACAGTCTCATGAGGGAAGAATAATATGGATACAACATAATTTTTTGTTTAGTCTTTTGTTTCTTAAAAATAACCAGCTTAAAATAATTAATGTATTTTTAAGGCATATTTTGGGGTGGCAAACTCTGTTTTCCCTCACAACTTACAAAAGAAAAACGCATATCTCTCACATCATAAATGTTAGTAGAGCATAAAAACCTCTGGGAATCAACAAACTTACAGTTTAATGATTGGTCAGGAGAGCCCTACTTAATAAAGACACTGCATCTGTTAAAGACCATCTTATGAGTATTCCTATGAAAGGCAAGACACGGCTTTGAAAATTGAGCATTTTCGCCCACTTAAATAATCTGAGCTCAGTTTTATAGAATGGGGTGAAATGAGTGAACAAGTTTAGTTAGTTCCAACCTCCTTCATTGTCAAGGGTTGACATGGTTACCGGTGGCAAGTCCCAAGAGAACAACAGAGGATGGCCATGGCGCAGGAAGGTGGCAATGCCTCGGTTTCCCTAAACTCACAGCCAGGCATCAGGCTCTGCTTTCTATCTCAGAATGAGAACGTTTGAGAATCACAAAATGATGTTGAGAAATATCAGTCTGTCGAAAAGTTCCTTTCTTGCAGCTCGGTAATGAGAAATAGCTTGGAAAGTATGTTCATTCAACTCATGATTAATTCCATGTCGCAACTGCACATATTTTATGGCTTAAAGAAAAGATGAAACATTCAGCCTTATTTCCGATAGCCAATGTTGCAATTTTGAAAATTTAATATGGCAGTGGCAACCTTTCTTTATGCTGAAATAGGAATCATTTTGCTCTTCTGTCTACCTTTCATTCCTCCCCAGAGGTAGGGGAACCTCTCCCTTGTAACAATAATAAATACGTGTGTAGCCCCCGTAGGCTGTTTAGTGTGATACGGGAACATTTTTTTTTTCTTAAGATTTAAAAGTTTTGAGTGCTGATTGTATAAAAGGTGTACTTCAAAATAAACTCGAAAGCAGTGGTTCTCAACCTTCCTAATGCCGCGACCCTTTAATACAGTTCCTCATGTTGTGGTGACCCCCAATTTCATTGTTACAAATTGAACATAATTAAAGCAGAGTGATTAATCACAAAAACAATATGTAATTATATATGTGTTTTCCGATGGTCTTAGGCGACCCCTGTGAAAGGGTCATTCGATCCCCAAAGGGGTCACGACCCACAGTTTGAGAACCACTGTCCTACAAGAATATGAGATTTGTGAAGTCAGCAACTTTGTTTCTTTTGAGTCCCCCAAGACAGTGTCTAAAATGAACACAAATAGGTCATCAAAATAGATAAATTATTTTAAAATAAACAGGAAAAATACCAAAGTACTGTCTCAAAAAAAGAGTTTAGTAGCCCCTCAATTTCCCTTTTTTTTCCTATTTGTAACAGATAATTTTTATTTCAATGGAAAATATTCTACAGCTTCAAAAATGGCAGTTTAATAAAGTTACAAGAGTATGAATTACAAACCTAAGAAAAATAACACACATTATACTACAGGCTATTTAAGTAATGAGTAACAAAGACATAAGCACACCCCTAAAAGACTCAGAGAAAACTAATGATGAAACAGGAAGGAAGGCACCTTGGACCATTTGCACATCTCCAGTAATGTGGGATGTGAGTCACCTCAGAGTGCAGGATGGCAGCAGGCTGATGAGTGATACGTGAATCATGGTAACTTTTAAAAAATATGGGGACTAAATGGATTTTCTGCCATCATCAGTCTGTATTTATAATTTTCTTGAATCCTGGATAATTGGTTCCTAGTGTCTCCTCAGAGATAACAGAATCTGATTCAATCTTACTTACCTTTGATCTTGCCTGAATATGTAGACAGTTCATCTTCTGAAAAGGTGAGTGGCTTATGAATTCATGCCAGAGGAATGTGATTAACTATGAACCAGCTCAAAGGCAGGTTTTCAGATAAAATTTTAACATATAATTCAGAGCACTTACCCATGTTGGAACTATGCCATTCATCTATGAGCATCTTCTGTTGCAGTTAGAATTAATTCAGCTATTAGCCTTCTCTTTAGTAATATAGGTATTTGGGGTCTGAAAATTTAACATCCTTGCCTTACAGGGATAACCTTCGCCTTTTAACAGTATCACATATCAAGTTCAAAGAGTACCTATCAATAAATTAATTTTATGATCAAAGTGACATGAATAAATTGCAAAGCTTGAGTGAGAAAATTTAAAATAATATCTAATTTTTTTTTCAGATAGGAATAATTTTTTACAACCATAGCCTTAAATGATGTGGAACCTTCCCTAACCCTTTCAGCTGTTTCTAAAGAATTAATGGTTTTCCAGCCACCCCATTATATTCTCCGTTTAGCAATGCTAATGGAATTATAAATACTGTGAGGTAGTAAAATAATGAATAAAACATTAACCGTCAAAGAATACTTATTGTAGCCAATTTGACGGTGACTCACAATTCTCATCTATTGGAGCTGGGTGATGTTACTAGGAAGTATTTTAGAATATTTCAAAAGTCAGATGTTTAAGCCAAAAAGGAGCAAAATGTGGTCATGGAATCACCCTCCTCATCCTCCTCATTATTTCTCAAACTTTTGATAATCATCATTGCTGAACCTGCGACACCCTGGGTTTGTGTGCATTCACAGATAGAAGTCCACATGCAAAGGTGACTACACATGTGCTGCATAAGGAAGTCTGTCTGTCCTTGGTGATTCTGAAGTTTGCCTATGCATGCAAACCATCTGCAGTTTTGTTTGCTGGTTGTATTATTATCGATTTCAGGCTCCATATCCATATATTGGGAGTCAGGAAGCTTAAAAGGAGCTGGGAAATAAATATCTATTAAAAACTGGTGAGCCCTAGCCAGTTGGCTCAGAGAATAGAGCTTCAAACTGCAGGCCAAAGGGTCCCAGGTTCGATTCTGGTCAATGGGACGTACCTCGGTTGCAGGCTCCCCCCTGGCTGGGCCCTGGTCGGGACATATGCAGGAGGCAACCAATTGATGTGTCTCTCTCACATTGATGTTTCTCTCTGTCTTTCCCTCTCTCTTCCACTCTCCCTAAAAATCCATGGGAAAATATCCTCGGGTGAGGATTAACAAAAAAAAACCCCACAAACAAACAAAAAACTTTGTGAGAAGATTCTGACGCAGTCAGTTTGGGGAACCACTCATCGCACACGGCCTCTGCAACGCTCACCTGAGTTACTTCTGGGTGTGAATTACATCATGATCATTTGCACGTGTGGATTTGAGACAACCAGCAAGGAATGGGAGTATGTGGGCTCATCTCAAAACGTAAAGGTCACTAACTATGCAAGAACTACTTTCACTGACCAGTGAGATATTAGACTCTTTGCTCATTTGGTTCAATGGTGTCTGATTACTGCCTCTGAAATGATCCAAATTACCTTGGATGCTGCAAATCTGCAGA
>NW_006289416.1:12732418-12737745 GCF_000327345.1 Myotis davidii | reverse complement strand
GATTGCTAGTCTTCTAAATTATATAGGGGGAAGCCAAGAGGGGTCAACATATGCCTTCTTTAGAATTTCAAATGACTGTTTAATATTTTCTCAATGGCTGCTGTAGCCATAATTCTAGATAATTGTTTTGCGTTTAAATTGATACTAAATGAGCTTTCTTATTTGTGCCAAATTTATATCATATTGTACAATAGTGATGTTATGAAGGCTGCACGTTTTCTCAGCAGCTACAATGAAAACAGTTTCTCTCTGGAATCATTGTCTTCACTGCCCTTTCCCCGCCGCTGCCCCCCCTCCCCCCATTTCAATTCTGAGATATGTATAACCTAAGAAAATAGAACAGCACGAATACCTGTACACCGATCAAGGCAGGGCTCAGGCTACATCCAGGCCAGTCGAACTTGCCAGGGTTCTCTTTACTCCAAGCAGAATGTGCGTTGAAGCCACTCCCACTTTTACCTGCTCTTCCCAGAATACCTGGCTGTGCTTTCAGGCAGTTAGGATCTCCTCAAATTGGGATACTTGCTTTGACTATTTTTTTCTTGGTTCTCCAGTTCATGAATCCGTTTCTCAGTTCCCCATTTTTTCTTACATAGTGTGATTGATGTGGTCTCGCTACTGTCAATGGTTTGACACTACCCACCTCCAAACACACACACCTCCCATTTGGAGTTTGTGAACATGCCTGGGAATGTCCTTTCACGGAATTTATTGGCTGTGGGTTAGGCCCCATATTGTTGTTCTGGTTGCTTTATATACATTTGTGGAAGGACTGGTTTGGATCGATTCAAAAGGATGCTGTGCTACCACTGCCATCTTATCGGCTTTATGACTGGTGGCATTTCTCTCTGATGGTTACATGCTTGTTTCAAATCTCAGGCGATCAAAGCATAAGATCAAATATTTGTTTCATCTTTCTTTAACTCTTAGCTGAGGTTCAGTTTTAAGATAAAAGCTGAGTCTTACATATATGAGATCACACACCAGAAAAAGAATACACAGAGACGGTCAAACACCATAAAATACATTTTATTCCTTATTTCTAGACAATTTTAGTTCTAAGCTATTTCCAAAGCTTAAAAATTCAGGGCCACCTCATGGAAAAATAGCTTTGAATTTCAGCAAATGTTATTTTTTTAAAATAATAGATTTTTTAAATAGCTCCCACTAATTTAACTGGCTGACAATAATGGAATATAGTACTATAGAGAAAACCTGTGCTTCAAAGGTGCTAATGTATTATCTTGAGTGTCTTGCATTTATTAGAAGATTTAAATGGTAGAAGGGGAACCTGAGTCAGCAGGCATATGTTACAGTCAATGTGAAGCAATGCTTACATTTCAGATCTGTCTCCAGGAAATGCGGAAAATTACTTAAAGTTAGCTGAGAAGAATAAATGAATCCATGATGAAAGGGGCATTTCTAAGGAAAGTGAAATCCCAGAACAAATTACAGTGCAGGGAGCATAGCAGGGTGTTTCTCATTTCTCATTTCACTTACTCTTTCTTCCACATTTTTTTTTTTTTTACCAAAGTAAAAGGATTTGGGGGGGGGGGAGATAAAAACAACCTCAGAGAAAATCTTAAAAATTACAACCCAAAGTGTAGATATCAAGAAGGGTTCTATGGAAAATATTTTCCAAGCTGGCCCTAATTATATCTTGGCTGCTACCTGACCGCTCTTTCTTTCTTTTCTGCTTCAGACTGGAGTTCCCCTGATCGCTCAGAATTATATCCGAGAACTGTCTGCCTACGTGTAGGCTTTCCTTTTCCTTCCCAACTCAACAATACGCTACTGTCAGATTCACCCTTTCCATGTTGTCACATTTCTAAGTTATAAATATTGAATTATTAATACGTTCAAAAATTTTTAACAATAGCCCTGATGATTTGAACATCCTGCAAAAAAGAGCTTTTAATCTTCACAGAGAGAAAAATAAAGTCATCTGGAAAGTACAACTGTGTGTCTGTGAGCCATAAAGAGGGAGCAAATGTGACGGTGAGCTAGTGAGAACTTGTGAATAGAAGAATAAGAGAATAAAAGATGTAAAAATATCATGGTTTTTAAAAAAATTATGGAAACTATTTCAGTGTCCATAAAATGTGGTGTATATAATGTGAATAAAATATTTCATTTTGCACCATGCATGTTTACCCAAAGAAAAACAAAATGCTCTTTACTTCAAGATATCTTTGTATCCAAAGTTCAAAGCCTGCTGGGTGCAAACATTTTTCTTATTATTTTTGAAAGTCAAGAAGTTGGGGGGCGGGGTGAAACACACACAAAAAAACGATGCATTTTTCAAATAGCAAGTTCAGGTTGTTTTTTTTCACTGGGGCTTTCCATCTCCTTCAACATGGACATAAAATAATATCTATATTTGGAAATGAGAAAAGGGGGGGGGCATTAATGTGGTTAACCTTTAACATCCTAAACAAAAGCATAAATCTAGGAATAGTTCTAGAATTTTTGGGACTGAAGCTCATAAAAATCAGGGGCTCTCTTTAAGAAAAGCCATACAACATATGGAGATAAAATTAGATACAAAACGAGTGTATGTTTAAAGTAGAGAAGACATTAAGAAAAAATGCATAAAAGCAGATGACCCATTTCTGAGCATATACATGTATAATTAGACATACCTTTATAAAATCTTTTTCTTTTATTTTTTACTGCATGTATTGGATTACCTCTTCTTATGAATTCCTTTGAAAGTATAATTTTCTATTAAAATAACCCAGTTTTCACTTTTAGCATAATGGATTAAACATGTTTTTAAAAAATTATTGTTGCTGAAATTAATTAAAATCATGATTTCTTTATAGATCTTTAATATTTCCCCCGGGACACATATTATAATTCCTAAATAGATTTTCATTTTTTCTAGGTAAATATCATGTATATCAATGATCCTTTTAAATATCCTTTATGAAGTTGCTAACTGGTGACCATCACACCCACTCTCCAGCCTCCACACCCCAGTACCTATTCATCACTCCTCATCCTCCCTATCAAGTTGCCTGAGATCCCCGCACCTTGAAGACCACAGGAAGATCACAGAGAGGATCTTGGTAGGACTAGCAAGAGCTCTGCTACCTTAGGGTACAATGAAAGGTTTTCAAGAGTCCAGAACCAGGGCTTCTGTTGGTAACTGATATTATTAAGAGTAGGTAGCTAGATAGACATGAGCTGGGATGGATGGCTAAGATCAAGGGGAAGACGTGGGAGATTTGACAAATAAGAATTAACTAAAAGTTAGCAGACTCCAGAGTGAGGAAGGGGGAGACTAGAAAACTCCTCCAGAATGTCGTCTGACAGGTAGCTTAACATCCGGGTGGGGCAACCTTGAAAACTGAGGAGGTTGTTTTTTGTTGTTGTTGCTGGATTTTGTTGGGTTTTTGTGTGTGTGTTTTTTGTTTGTTTGTTTGCTGTTGTGTTTGTTTTCTTGCACAACCCAACTCCAGGTATAAAATTTCAAATGCCTAAACCAGTGGGGCACTTGATTCAGCTTTGGCCAATTTAGCTGCCCACGGGTACTATACCTGAGTGTATTTCCTTTTCTTGCAAATAAATTCTTGCATGCTTTGCTGCTATTCGGTACTGTCATTTGTTTGAGTTCCTTCCAATAAGCAAGACAAGAACCAGGGGCACAGAGACCACCTCTAACAATATGACCATGGAGAAGGAGTATACTTAAATCTATCCTACTGTCCCCAAAGAAGGTAGAAGTGGAGAGGCTGTAATTGTTCTGGAAAGGGACTCCTAGAAGCAGAAGTTTTACTCCTCCCCACCTTGACTCCCACTGATAGCATCTTAAGGAAGGGCAGTCACACTCAAAGTAGTTTATTGATCTCAGCTGAGTAGGGTCTTGCTGTCAATGTTAACACTTCCCTAGATCCTATTCCAAGCTCCAGACTGCCCATCCTGGTGGTGACCTGCACAGTAGCTACTTTACTCTATACAAACTTTAATAACAGAATTGAATGAATCTATCAGGTGTTTATGTGAATATCTATACTATTTAGTAGTCTAAATAATGAATATGTAGGTCTAAAAATCCAACAGCTCAAAGAAAATAGAAGGGTATTCCCTGCTGCAATTCTAGTCCAGGTTGGGTGCTGCTGGTTGAGGGAGGGTCTTCTCCACCTGGTTATTCAGGGACCCAGGCCATAGTGTCCCTGCCATTTTTCGACTGATTATTTCTCAGGCTTCTAGAGTCATTATAGTTCCAGCCTGCACAAAGCAGGTAAAAAGCATGGCCAAGGGTGTTTGAGAAGTTGTATGGGTTCTGTTGGAGAGCAATGTTGTTCCCACTCTTGAAAACATAATTATATGGATGTCATTGTTTAATTGAAAGAAAACCTGGATGATGTGGTCTAGCCATGCATTCAAGAAGCAGAGAAAATGCTTTGGGTAGACAGCAGTCTCCAAAGATATATTTCTAAGAAGTTCTTTTTAGCCTCTATAGTCATTTTTTTCATGTGTACTTGAAAGAGTAAACATATTTAAATTAGAACAAAGAAGATGCCAAATTACAATCAGTACATTTTATCTTCAGTATATACTTTAGAGATGCCTCTCTTTCGAGATTTCCTGAATGAATACTGCATTTTTAATATCTATCTACCTTTTTTGCTTATTTTACTCAGCCACAAAATAATGTAATCATGTTTCTTGAGTTTATATTTTTTTCCTTAACTCAATTAGCCTTTTGAAGACATGAACATTTTTTCCCTCTATGTGCCAAATGGCAAAGATTGAGGCAAGCAATAATAATATCTAAATGTAACTGAATTATTTCGAGCTGCTTATTTTTATTTTTCTCAAAATCAGATCAGTGATTTAAGAGCTATCTATAATCCTTCCATGTGGTCATAAACTTAAGTGGCATAGACGTCTCTAATCATCATAGGGTGGGCTTGCATGATGAAAACACTAATTTTTGCTGATATTTTTTTTACTTTTAATTTCTTTATTGATTAAGGTACTACATATGTGTCCTTATCCCCCCATTACTCCCCACACTCATGCCCTCACCCCGCTGCTGTCTGTGTCCATTGGTTAGACTTATATGCATGCATATAAGTTTATGCTTATATGCATGCATACAAGTCCTTTGGTTCTTTGGTTGATCTCTCTCCCTTCCCGCCATCCTCTCCTGCCTTCCCTCTGAGGTGTGACATTCTGATTGATGATTCTCTGTCTCTGGATCTGTTTTTGTTCATCAGTTTATGTTGCTCATTATATTCCACAAATGAGTGATATCATATGATATTTATCTTTCTCTGACTGGCTTATTTCACTTAGCATAATGCTCTCCAGTTCCA
>NW_006289416.1:12729758-12731546 GCF_000327345.1 Myotis davidii | reverse complement strand
GAGTGGACACACAGAGCCCTGCCGCTGCCCCCAGGATGCTGCTCACTGTGTGCTAAGCTGCCCTAGTCATGATCTCAGGAACCCTTACAAAGCTGTAAGATAAATTGTTCAGCTTAATGGCATAGGCTCCTTTCTATGGTGTGGTTATTTGTTTCTTTTAATGACAAAATTAGTTGTGCTGCATTGTGATTTAATCCTCGATTAACAACATATAGGCAACATATCGATTGTTAACAACATATAGGCAACATATCGATTGTTAACAACATATAGGCAACATATCGATTGTTAACAACATATAGGCAACATATCGATTGTTAATCGAGGATTAAATCACAATGCAGCACAACTAATTTTGTCATTAAAAGAAACAAATAACCACACCATAGAAAGGAGCCTATGCCATTAAGCTGAACAATTTATCTTACAGCTTTGTAAGGGTTCCTGAGATCATGACTAGGGCAGCTTAGCACACAGAGAGCAGCATCCTGGGGTCAGCGGCAAGGCTCTTTGTGTCCACTCTAAGTCTGGCCTAACTGCCGGGCAGTTTGAATAGCCAACATTTAAGAAGGCCAAATGGGAACTTGTAGTCTAGAGAACAGCTCTAAATCTCTCACAACTGTGATGCTAGAGAGATGCCATCACAAGGATGCTTGGTTTATATTTCTGAATTTAAGAAAAGAGCACCTTATACTAAAATACATTGTCTTGTTTTTGTTGAATGGGTGATCATGATGGAGAAACATACTTAACATTCTCTGCCCATTGGTATATAATTGCCGCAGTCTTTCCGCAGCTAGGGTTCAGGAATCTGGAGAAGGGCTGCGCATAAATGAATACTAGACCAGAAATATAAATTTGGAAGGCATTTTCGGGGAGCCAGATGAAAACTTAGCTCTAGTGACTAAGCTCTCCGAATCTCCGGACCCAGGGCTTTTTATTGACACATTTTGCCCTTTAGCAAAGCAGATATACATATCAAAGGTAAGGTTTGGTAAACAATGAAGGATTATCAGGTTACTGCAGTGGTCGGCAAACTCATTAGTCAACAGAGCCAAGTATCAACAGTACAACAATTGAAATTTCTTTTGAGAGCCAAATTTTTTAAACTTCAACTATATAGGTAGGTACATTGTTATTAACTTAATTAGGGTGCTCCTAAGGCTTAGGAAGAGCCACATTCAAGGGGCCAAAGAGCCGCATGTGGCTCGAGAGCCACAGTTTGCCGATTACGGGTAAGAACTTACTAGAAATGCACATTCTCAGGCCTTGCTCAACACCTACTGAATCAGAAACTGTCAGGGAGGTGGAGGTGAGAGCCAGCAACCTGCGATTTGAGCCCTGCAGGGAATTCTGTTGCAGGCTGAAGGTTGAGACCAACCGCCTTAGAACATTTTCCTTTTAGCCTCAAATTCATTTATTTATATCTTTCAGAAGCTTGGCATAGACAAAAGCACCATGCCCCTCTTTTCTGAAGCCTTTGTCTGAAAAGTGAAGCTAGCATGTGTGTGTCACTGTGTGCCTCCTAATGAGACGCTACAGATTTCGCAGGACTGCTTCGTAACTGGGTTTAAATTTGCTTGTTTGAGGAAACCACCTTCCTCACAGCATTTCTATCCTGCACACCCTCATCTGTCAAAGGAAAAGAGTAAATTTTAGTGTGATTTTCTTAAACTCAATGACATCTTCCCATAAAAATATAAAATATTTTTTCTCAAAAAAGCTTTCATCATTTTTGAAGTTTCTAGATGAGAGGCAGGCCTACATGAAACTTGTATCTTTAACATA
>NW_006289416.1:12722105-12728845 GCF_000327345.1 Myotis davidii | reverse complement strand
TTCAAGGGGCCAAAGAGCCGCATGTGGCTCGAGAGCCACAGTTTGCCGATTACGGGTAAGGGAATTGCTCTCAGCTGTTTGGCAGCAGGTAATAATATGCAGATCTTTAGCCCTGCTGAAGATGTCCATCAGCCTTCTGACAAACTTCTTGAATTTATTATGCTAACTACTGTCCTTAGCCTCCAGCATATAGTACATAATAAAATTAAATAGTAAAATAAAATTCTAATATAAACTTGTTAGTTTATGGTAATTGTTGAAGGATAGCATGACAACCTTTGGGATAAATCATCTTTCTGACTTGGCATGAGTCACTTGATAGAGATGCAGGCATGATTATAAAAATTAGAAAAAGTTCTTTAAATGAAATTGTTGTTAGCTCAGCAGAAATGGAGAGAAAGTTTGTCACCATAAGCAGTATTGTTGATGTTAGGGCACTTTTTCCCTTGCTGAGAATATGAATCATTTCATTATGACACCTGTTGTTGGTTCAGTAGGTGGGTGATGGACCAGCAGTGATACCAACCTACATAGGCAAGCCCGTGGTGGCTCTTGAGTCAACCATGGCTCAGGCACCACCCATGGTGTTAGTGGCTCAAGTTCTCCAACACTCGTTTCAGACACATGAAAAGAGTAAATTTTGGTATGTGTGTGGCTTGTGGGATGCTTGGAGAGCAGGCTCCACTGATCTTCTGATACAACAAAGTGCCTACTGCGGCATCCCTCTTGATGGTTAATGAGGAGGACACTACTGAAAGATTAGGTGCAGTTCTTTATGTCAAATGAAGACTCGGAAAGAGACATCTCATTTGAAATTCAAAATACTTCTTCCAAAAGTATTAAAACTACTGATCTTTGTTCATGCATCTAGTCTTTAACCACATTAAAATATCTAATTCGTTATAATGTGTTTGTAGCAAAGTCTTTTCTAAATTAATAATCATAAGATGTGGCTAAATTTATTTAGCTAAATGTTTAATTTTTTTTTTTTGCCTTATTGTGTTAACTAGAGCCCGAAGGTAGTATTGAAAATCTCTAGTGAGTTTTATTCTTGAGTTTCATGAAACTGGATTAACAATTTATCATGTAATATCATTTGTTGACTTTTAGCTTTTAAGTTGTCGTCATACTGTCGCATTATTTGTCTCCTTCTGATGCTACTCATTTTTAAGTTAGGAGTATCTTGTGTGTGTGTTTTCACTTCTTTTGATGCAAATGCATGAAGTAAGCATTAGTACAACATATATAGATAATGCTTTTCCATGGGTTTAGAAGTCACATGGATAGTACATGCAAAGAATACTAACCAAAAAAAAAAAAAAGCACATAGATGAGCAAGAATTTGTATACAATTTAAACCAAAGTTGTATGGATTTTATCTTGAGATGATAAATCTTAAACAATTTAAGTTCCATAAAGCTTTCTGCCTTTGCGTATGGTTTATGAGTTGAAGTACAAAAGTACTGAGCTAGAGAGCTATTTAAAACATTAAAAGCCACAATATGACTTAAAGTAAATAAAGTGTATAGCCTCATCCCACAAAATAACTGTTAAGTTTTTAGTAATTTTAAGCATTGTTCTAGCTTCCACAACTAACAGAAGATTATCCATGATATTAAAATATTGGAGAATTTTGTTAAGATTTAAAAATTTTCATTCTAGATTTGCTTCCAATATCTGAGAACATATTTTTGTATCAAACCATCTTCAAAAAATTCAATATGTGCTATCTTATTGTTTGTGACAAAGTATTATTCAACATATATATGTATATAATTTTAAAGGAAACTTTCATTACAAATACAACATTTTTTAAAACCTTTAAGCTCTTATTTTAATACTTAAATATCATAAAAGAATTTTCTCAGTGAAATAGATGTGTAGGAGATTTTCACCACTGAATACAGTAAAACCTTGAGATAACGGGCTAATTCAGCAAGAGGGTGTCATTAAAGCCGAAAGTCTGTTATATAATAAAGTAGGTTTTCAAATGCATATGTTAAAAAATTGACAAATTAGTTAGTTTACCTGTTTTTACTTATGTAGACACATCTGTGTAATTAAAATTATATATGAAAAATTTAATTTCACAGAAAAGTTTTCTATATGTATTACAGTAATTTTAAATTCCTACTGAATAGGTCTAGTAAATACATGCATTCACCAATCATTGAGAGTAAACAAATGCACATGGCTAAGGCATAGCTTAGCCCAGGTAGGAACATCTGCCAGCATGTGTTAAAACAGCTGCAGCCCAGCTGGTGTGGCTCAGTGGTTGAGTGTCAACCCATGAACCATGAGGTCGCTGTTTCAAGTCCCGGTCAGGGCACATGCCCAGGTTGTGGGCTCTATCCTGAGTAGGGAATGCGCAGGAGGCAGTCAATCAATGTTTCCATCTCTCTATCCCTCTACCTTCCTCTCTCTCTGAGATCAATAAAAACATTAAAAAAAAAAATACAGCCGCAGAAAGTTACACCACATGACAACAGAACCAATTACCACTGGAAATGTGATGTGATCACGTGCTAATCATTTGCCAAACGTTGTTCATGAGGGCTGAATCTTGGATTTAAATGTGTACACTATAGTTGTAGATATGCAATCTTTATTTATGTGGGTGAAATTACTACAGTGTTTTTTCCAACATATGGCCTCTTTGCTAAAATTTGTTAAGAATAACTGAATTAATAACAAAAAATAACCTGTTAATTTAATTATAAGCAAATCTTCATTGAAAGCATTTTAAAATTAACAGGGTGTTAATTTTCACATATCACATATGGGCCAGAAATTCTGTCTGTTGAGTCTGAAGTCTGTTAAATTGAGGTCTACACAATTGAGGATTTGCTGTAGTTATGATTTGACACTCAGTGTTCTGTCCTGTTTTAAGAATACTTTCTTGAATTTTTATCACTATTTAAAAACTGAGGCCTCCAAAAGTGGCTGCATTTAAGTCATTCTTTTACACAGCAGACATATATTAAAATGTGAGCAATTTCTCTGAAAAAAATGCCACACTCTTACAAGCCATTTCAGTGATTCAATTGGATTGATTTCTCAGAGAATATAATTTTGTGAGGGATGCTGAATAGTTTTTGAATGAGTTATACATATTTACAAATGAATTGCTAGTGAGAACATTAGAACAAAATGAATGCATTGCCATTATCTAAATGCCATTTTCTCTATTAATTATAAATAGTCAGGGTACTGTAAATATTTATGTTTAACTTAATTCCCTGGATGAGCAAAATATGTGAGAATTGTTCTGAGATGTTTGAAATACTGTGACATCTTTATTTTCCCTTAAGTGTGGAGTATACATTAAAATAGGTAATTTTAAGGAAAAGAAATAAAGCAATTAAGCATTTATGTGATCTTTTCTTAACTCACATGTTTGGAAGTTGGAACTCAAAATTGCAAAGCCATGTTAGTAGGTGTTTAAGTTGGCAATCACCTAAAGAAAACAATTGTTGTAAGTAGTTTCAGACAAGCCTTGAGCTAGTCTTGAAGTTGTCACTGAGCATCAGCAAAGATGTTAGTTTGAGTTTGTAAATTATAAAAAATAAACAAATTCAGAGTTGCCAGATGGGAGGGGAGTCAGAGAGGCCGAGTGAAAAAGGTGAAGGTATTAAGAAGTACCAATTGGTAGTTACAATATAGTCACATGGATGTGAAATACAGCATAGGAAATATAGTCAATAATCTATAATAATAAAAGTGTAATATGCTAATTAGATCGGGCAACCTTCTGGACGAAGCCACAGTGGCCGGGGGCCAAGTCCCTTGCACGAATTTTGTGCATCGGGCCTCTAGTATTGTAATAACTGTGTATGGTGCCAGGTGGGTTACTAGAATTAGCGAGGAATTGACTTTGTAAATTATATTTGTCTAAGCACTATGCTATACACTTGAAACTAATACAAAATAATATTGAATGGCAACTATAATTGAAAAATAATTTTTTAAATATATTTTATTGATATTTTTACAGAGAGGAAGGGAGAGGGATAGAGAGTTAGAAACATCGATGAGAGAGAAACATCGATCAGCTGCCTTCTGCACGCCCCCTACTGGGGATGTGCCCGCAGCCAAGGTACATACCCTTGCCCTGAGTTGAACCCGGGACCCTTCAGTCCACAGGCTGACGCTCTATCCACTGAGCCAAACTGGTTAGGGCTGAAAAATAATTTTAATAAAAGACTTCATATAGTTAAAAAAAAAAAAGAAAACAATTGTTTACCTTAAATCTTAACCCTTGGGCCCTGGTAGGCATAGGAAAGTCCATGATTCCCAAGTCTTTCTCCCTGTTATTTGGTCTTTGCACCTAAAAATATTAAATCTGATTATTCTGCTTTAGAAATACAATAGATGTAAACTTAGTTCAAAACAATGACCAAAACCGGTGAAAACAAGTGGAACGATTAAAATGTTGCACTAAATTAACTGAATAATATAAAGATAATAGCATATCGTTGCTACTGTCATTTGTTATTCCAACTGTTCTACATTTATGGGGCTCTGCCCTGGGGTATTTTATCAGCAGTTGTTAACTGCTGTCATTTATCAGGCACCTTATTACAATTAAAAATGGAATTGTAAGTGAAACACTTGAACAAGTTGAAGTCGACAATAAACTCACAGTCTGATTGGATTTGCTTAATGAACTTGATACGATAAAGTTTTAATCATTGTCAAGCTTTTATAGAATATACTGCCCAAAAAGTTTTTAATTTTTAAATAAGACATAACAATGAAACATAGCATTTTTCTAACAGAAATAGTAACGTATTCCCTTTCCCTGGCTGCTTTTGCTCTTTTGTTTTTCTTCGCCATTGGATAGCTGACTGGGTTTTACTGCCCCTGAGTTATAATTTGCAGGGTAAGAAGAAATTTTGCCTAACTCTAAATATCCTATTCACTGGTCACAATGTCTGAATATTAGGCTAATACATTACATCCAAATTAGATCTTCGAGTCAAATATATGGCAACACATCCCCGTTAACATTTGCTGACATCCCTGGGCCTGGGTTTCCTTATCTATGAAATAGCAGTAATTATTTACTTGGATATTGTGAGAATTAAGGTAGATGGTAAGCACAAAATAAATGTTACCTTTTTTTTTATTATGTATTTGCAATTTTCACCTAAGTTATTCATTTAATCTTAAATTAAATCAGCATAGGTATTTTCACGATGATTGGCAAAGAACTAGTTAATTTACTGAGTTAGGTAGCCAGTGGCCTAGCAGGATTCGGAGAGAAATTGTGAATTAAAAATATCTTTAGAGTATGTAACCCTTGGTGTGTCTGTCCATGTGGAGAACCTCAAAATTGTTCCTGGTTGACTTGTTGGAAAGTGACCATTGTAGGCAGCAAATGAGCAGAGAGTCTCTGAAAGTAAAACAAAAATGTCTGAAAAGAAGGTAATATTCATTCTTTCATTCATTCAACCACTCACTCACTCATTTATTCTTTAGCAATGCCCTCCATCTCCTTCCTGAAACACAGAGACTTAACCAACTTTAATAATGTGGGAAACATGCCTTGTTTGTCTCAGGGCAGAAAGGCTAAAGGCAAACGTTTGGCCTAAATTTTTAGTTACATTTCTTAAATACCTCTCTGAACTCTCCATACTCCAGAAAATAAAATAGACTTCACTAGAAGACTGTATTTATAACATCATCATTTTTTAATTTACAAAAGTACTATATGAACCATTGTCTTTAAAATTGTTTCAAGCAATGCTTAGTCACCTACATACAGTAAATGCAATTGATTCTCTTCATAGAGATTTCCATGCCTCTTGCCAGATAAAACTCTAATGGATAAAACACTGAAGGATTTTCCATTTCTCAGACTGGGAGATTCCATCTGCATTAAAAATACTTTTGTAATACCTTTGCAAACAAATATTCTGAGGTTGGTAACTTGACCTTTTCCCTTAAGTATATATTCTTTTTTTTTTTTAACTTTTCAGTTATTCATGCTCATTATAGCTTCCTAGTGAATTTTAGCATAAGCTTAGTGAGTTGTAAAACCTTCCTGGTTAGTTTATTTGGCTAGTTTATTTGGACAGAACTGACCTTTTTACAATAGGAAGTCTCCAATTGGGAAACATGCATGTCTCTCCAGTTGTTTACATGGTTTCTCATGCCCTTCCATGACATTTTAGATAGAATTCCAATGGGTGTTAGCCCTTGGGAGGTATATTGCAAAGTACTTAAGAATGACTTGTGTGCTCTAGTAACTATTTCGTTAGGTGTTCTTTTCTCAGTTGTTGATATTTGCACCTCCTTTTATGATGTTTGTTTTTTTCTCAAAACTTGGTGGATTTGGGGAGTTTGCTCATCTTTTTATTTTACTCTGTGTGAAAATTGTGGAGTTCTACTAAATGAAGTGCTCATAATTTGGTTACATGGCATCAGATGCTTCTTCTGATATTAAAAATGGTTATTTGGACATAGCTTTAAACTTTCCTAAATTATTTCTTCATGAGTTGCTTCACTTTTCTTCCAACTCTTTTCCATTCATCTCAATTTTGAATCACATCTATATACCGTATTTGCCGGCGTATAAGACGATTTTTTGGCCCTGAAAAATATGCCTCCAAGTGGGGGGTCGTCTTATACGCCAGGTACACTTCAGATAGACTGCCCATAGTGCTTGCCCCGTGCCATAGTGGCCTCCCGATGCCCGCCCACTTCATTCCACATACCGTTCAGGCATCAGCAGCGCT
>NW_006289416.1:12714320-12721841 GCF_000327345.1 Myotis davidii | reverse complement strand
CTATTTGTTATCTTACTTCTATCATTGACAGTCCCTCTAGGTTGTGGGCTGCTTGCCTGTGTTCCTGAGAAGCATCTACGGTACCAGTCTATAGAGTGTGTTTTCTTTAGTGAATTACCGGTATGTTTACCGGTAATAAACTTGCACTGTTTTATGTATATGTTTGATTACATACAGCCTTGTGACAGTTTTCCTGCATGTCATAAGCATTTGAATATAAATTAAAATGTTAAAATCAAATCTGATATTGTTTTACCTTTTATTTGGTGTGTGGAAGGTGTGCGGAAGAGGGGGTAGTCTTATACGGCGAGTATATAACAAACTCTGTATTTTGAGTGGAAATGTTAGGGGGTCGTCTTATATGCCCAGTCGTCTTATACGCCGGCAAATACGGTATACAAAGAGCCAGGGGCCATCACATCCAAAACAACCGAATGGACTACCGAACAGGCTGAGTGGGGCAACCAGGCTGGCAAGGGGTCAGTGAGGGCGACCAGGCCAGCAGAGGGGGGCAGTTGAGAGGTGACCAGGTCAGCAGGGGGTGCAGTTGGTGGCAACCAGGCTGGCAGGGGGTGCAGGGAGGGGTGACCAGGCCAGCATGAGGGGCAGTTGGGGGTGATCAAGCCAGCAGAGGGGGCCATGAAGGGCGATTAAGCTGGCAGGGGGGCTGTTGGGGGCGACCAGGCCAGCAGGGGGGGTAGTAAGGGGCAACCAGGCTGGCCGGGGGGTCAGTAAGGGGCGACCAGGCTGGTGGAGGGGGCAGTTAGGGGCGACCAGGCAGGCAAGCAGGTGAGCAGTTAGGAGCCAGCAGTCCTGGATTCTGAGAGGGATCTCTGAGTGCCAGTTTAGGCCCAATCCCCAAGGTATTCCGGATTGGAGAGGATCCAGGCTGCACTGAGGGGAGCCCGCCCCCCAACATGAATTTTGTGCACCGGGCCTCTAGTATAATATAAAAATCGCTTTTCATTTACTTTGGTGCTTCCATAAATACTGTATGCAATTTATTATTTTCTCAGAAATGAGTATATTTTTAGCAAGAAGCACTTTAATGCTATTTTTGCACCATTTGTATTTTGCAGATTCTGTTGTGCTTCATAGTTTTTCTTTTATTTATTTTGAACTGCTGCACATACATTTCATCCTACCCTTTCTCATAGATATTGTGGGTAGCTTTAATTTAGATTGTGTTACTTTTAAGAGATGATATAAGACTCCTATTGTTTGGAGCTGAGATTTGAGGACTGCATTAAGTGAATTTTTATTGCCACTTTGTACAATTAATCTGGATTTGTGAGATATTCTGAAAAGCAATTTTCTCTACATTGAAACTTCTTAAGCAGAGGCAAATGTTTCCACATTTGATTGTTTGAATGTCTTTCTTTATTAGAGGTATAGGCAAATATTCTGCGATCCCATTTCAGCTTATTTCTTACAGACTCGGGGAAATGACTAGTTCTCATGAGATTTGCCCCTCAAAGTGAATGTAGTTCTGGGCAAGGACAAATGTGGGGCAGCGCTGGAAGCCGTGTAGATGAGAATTTCTCTGCCAACAAGTTCCCTCTTTGGTGGAGTTAGCACACCCCAACCGAGCACATCTGTTGCTGGTTTACAAAGTTAAGATGATCTCAAATGTGTTTTGTTTACCCTGAAGCCTTGTCTCCATCTGTCATACCTAAAAATAAGTTAGAGTGCTCATCTTTTCAGGAGAGATGTCCTTGATGGGACAAAGCCAGCTGACTTAAATGTTGAGCCCTACTATTCATTGTATTCATATTTATTGTGTGTATGCTTAGTTTTTCACCCTTGGTAAGTAGCTTATACTGGTTTCTGATCTATATAAAAGTCTTTACTAGTAAATGGCTTCATCTTTTCTTATCTAAGATTTTCCTTTCTTCCACCCAGGCTCTCCAAATAGCAGTCACTTGAGTGATTCTACAAGAGTCTCTTTATTTCTTTCCACACTTAGGTATGCAGACATTATTTCTTAACTCTCTCAATCTGATTCCATCTATAATATATTTAGGGGGAAAATGTGTGTATGTGTAGTTACATATAGAACAAGAGTAGAAACAGGGACATTTAAGTCAATTGTCAGTAAGTTAAGAGTGAGATATTGAGTACTTTTACATAGTATGCACACAATAAAATAAATTAAAAAAAGTTTGTAAAAACATAGGTATATTGATAGCTAGGTAGATAGATAGTAGATAGATAGATGATAGGGTATTGACAACAAATGGGGTCTGAAGGATCTTTGCAGGGTAATAGAAATACTCTAAAATTTATTTTGGCGATATTTGCACAGCTCTGTAAATTGACAAAAAAGAAAACTTAGTGTATAAATAAAATGGGTGACTTTTATGGAATGCAAATTTTCCTCAGTAAATCTGTTTATTTTTTAAAAAATCACTTGAGCCCAGCCATGGTGGCTCAGTTATTGAGCATTAACCTATGAACCAGGAGGTCACAGTTCAATTCCTGGTCAGGGCATGGGCTGGGTTGCGGGCTCGATTATGTTTCTCTCTCTCTCTCTCTCCCTCTCCCTTCCTCTCTGAAATCAATAAAAATAAAATATATGTATTTTTAAAAAAAAATCACTTGAAATCTTGCAATAAATATAAATTTAAAAATTAATAAATTTCTTAATTAAGCAGACATTTATTGAGTACATACTTCATACCAGGCACTGTGCTAACAGCTTTAGACTTGAATATGGATAAAAGTGGTTACTGAGCTAGAAAGCTTTCAGTCCAATAGGAGAATACCAATGAGCCTGTCAAAGGCATTCTTCACTTCTCTTAGCAATTTGTTTTTAATCTAGCGCTTCCTTTTATCTCTTTCCATCTCACTGGTGAAATGCTCCATATGTTCTTACAGGTTTTCCATCTTTTCCACTAGTGCCTTTAACATATTAGTCATAGTTATTTTAAATTCCCTGGCTGACAACTCTGGCATCTGGGGCACATCTGAGTCACATCTGAGTCAAGTCTTATTGATTATTTTGTCTATGGACAGATTTTCTTTTTTGTCTTCCTCCTTGTTATCGTGTCTTCCTGAAAATTGTTGGTTGAAACACAGATAGTGTGTGTATTTATTTATTCCTGGAAGTGAAATAAACGTGTTCTGCTGTGCCTCTGAAGGAAGTGGGGATGGGGATTTGAGACTATCTAATCAGGAGTTGAACTGGATTTAAAGTTTGTTATGATAGTTTCCTATAATGAACCACAGTGGGTCTGAAGGATCTTTGTGGGGTAATAGAAATACTTCCAATTTTTCTAATATTACCTTGTTCCTAGGGTGGAATCTGTTTATCAGAGGGCTTTTCTTACTGCCTCCTTCACTTTTAGGCCACCTTTTTGTGCCTGTTGCTCAGAGAGGGTTTTCTCCAAGTCCTTGCCCCCCTCTTAGTAGTAAAATATTGTTGCTTGTTTCTTAGTGCTTTCCAGTTTGGTGGGGTGGGACAAAGAGGCTCTCTGTTGTCATGGTTCAGCCTCAAGCTTAGCAGGGTCCTGAGTCTTGGAGAAGAGACTTTTCCAATAAACCTGACCCTCTCATAGTGGTTGGATATCTCTAATGGTATATGCTCAATATGGTGTCCTTTCCCCACCCAGAGGTAGAGATTATTCTTACTATTTTTTTTTGTAAATATATTTTATTGATTTTTTACAGAGAGGGAGGGAGAGGGATAGAGAGTTAGAAACATCGATGAGAGAGATCAATCAGCTGCTTCCTGTATGCCCCCCACTGGGGATGTGCCCGCAACCAAGGTACATGCCCTTGACCGGAATCGAACCTGGGACCCTTCAGTCTGCAGGCCGATGCTCTATCCACTGAGCCAAACCGGTTTGGCAATTATTCTTACTATTATCTTCTTTGGTCCTAGAGGCAATAATATGTGTTTTTATTCCACCAGAAAATTAAGACTTTTCGCCCATAGGCAAGAAAGATGCAGGTGATGTGTATAATTTGTTCTCACTACAACGTCTACTCTTTCCTAGACTTTCACCATTTAGGGAAGCTTTCTCCAGTTTTCTGTTGTGAACATTTGGTGAGGATCCGGAGAGAAGAGTCCTTGAATAGGGCAAACCCCTTTTGCCTGAAGCTTCCTGAGGTTCTATACTCTCATGGTCATCTACACTCAGCTATTTGCAATTTTTTTAAAAAGTAATTGAATTCTTCATAATGGCTTAAATAGCACTCCCCTTTTCTCTTCTGCTCATTCCCATGTGAATAAATGTGGAAGTCTCCATCTCTCCTTAGAGGTACTTATCAGTAATATCAGGCTTAGTTGACCTGTTATCTCAGCAATCTGATGACACCAACAAAGACAAATTAAAGGATGGTCAGCAAGACAGATGACTGAGCTGAAGTTGGAGTCCTTGAAACTGTATTCCTACCATTCTCAGTAGCTTTCAGTAACCTGAGTGTAAAAAGAAAGAAATTAAATGATAGCATTTCCCAGTAATCAATGGTATGGTTTTGCTGGGTGGGTGTTTAGGGATAATGGTACTACAAAGGGAAAAAAAAGATTGTGCTAAGAGAAAATCAGATAAAACTATCATGATATACAACTTAGGATACAAAATTTAGAGAAGGCAGACATTGCTTAGAGATTGGAAAGGAAACAGAAATGTCAAGAGATAACCTATGGACAAAGACATAGATGGGTAATGGCCCGGGAGGGTCAGATATGGGGTGGAGGAGGTCAATGGGAAAAACACATAAAAACAAACAAAGGGAACATCTGTAACACTTTCAACAATAAAGATAAATTTTAAAAATAGAGATAAGTCAAAAGACAAGGTTAGAAGGAAAATGAATGTATAAAGAAGACCCCAAAATATTCAATAGACAGAAATTGTGAATCAGAGATTGTGGAATCGAGGAGTGTCAGTTGAAATATTTTAGATAAGTAGGTTTTGTTTGATTTTCTGATTTGGAGTGCTGCTTGGGAAAGAAATGATTAGATAAAATCAAGTGTAGAGAAATGTTTTAGGGATGAAGATGTTCCAAGGATTTGTGGGGTAATTAGAACATGGGTGGTCTTCCTAGACAATGGTATCAACAAAACTCAGAGGACAGAATGACAAAGACAGGCACCAAACTTGTGAAAGAATAATCACGGAGTGAATGAGGGAGTAACAATGCCAAGAGTTGGGTGATAAGAGTCCCAAGGTCGGGAGGGTGTTGCAGAATGGGGAGTGCTAAATCAACAGAATGTTATCATTCCTTTCCTGGGTCTTCGGTACTTCATGCTTGAGATATTGAATAATTCTGTCAAGGTGGTAAAGAAGTGAAGTTAAAAGGAAGATTAGGTTTAGATAGGTTTTCTGCAACCTATGAAAATTGGCCCTTCCCTATGGATTGGTTACACAACAAAAACTGTCTGAGTTTTCCTGTAACACAGGCAGACAGGAAAAAAATATATGTAAATAAATAAATAACAAAAATAAACAATGTCAGCAAACTGAAGTCTATTTTTGAAGAATTATGAGGATGAAAAGAATGAAAAAGCAAAGCATATTAGGAACTTAATAAACTAACTGGAAATGGGTAATATGTGGGAAAATAATTTCAAGCGATAATAAATCTCTTGAATGAATGCATTTGGTCCATGTAGGCCAATGAAATAGAACAAAATCTATAAATTTGAAATAGTAAGGATATATACTTTAATTAAATATAAAAACAATTTTCTAAAAGTGAATCGCACAATTAAAAGGAATGTCTTAGAATTTCATCACAGTGTACTTTTTAATTAGAATTAGACAAGCTCTTATTACTTTTAACCTGAAGAAAGAGAAGCAGGTTTAAATTTGCTGATATAAGTAAGCAAGTATTGAAGTCTTTATGATTACATTACTAATTAATAGTCTATCTCTACTGCTAGTGAATAACCTTATATTTTAATATACCTAATTATGTTGTGCAAGTGTGTTAAGGGTAGAGTCTTATTCCCTGGGACAAATCATCTATGAATAAAATAATTTTACCTGTCATTTTAATATACTGGAAGCACAATGGAATTTCCTCCTGTATTTTCTTACAATGCAATTTTAAAATATGTTGGATCATCCATCAAAAATAGGACAGACAATAATTGCTCTCAATTCCAACTCATTAAATCATCACTTCTGACTAATCAGATTTTTTAAGAAAATATTTTGCTGATGAGCACTGAACACTATTTTATATTGATCATGGTGGAATATTTATGTAATTACAATTTAACCCAACATGTCAGTCATAATTTTCTGTAGCATAATCTAGTCTTCTCCTGAATAATGCAACACTTTGAAAACATAACCAATTGATTCAACTAAATACTCTGATTCAGCACATTATTCAGCCTTGAATCTTTTTGGCCCAGGATCAACATACTCAAGTCCTGTACAATCCAGCATGTTCTTACAGTGATTTTTCTATATTATAAATTCAATATTTCCTATTTAGAACAAAAGTGGTAAATAAAGTTTAGTTTGAACAAATTCCCAAATTAGACTAGGTAAATTTACTAATGATTTATGTAAGCATTTTCTGGATACACCAAGTTTGCAGGTTCAATCCTGGGTCAGGGCCCATACAAGAATCAACTAATGAATGCATGAATGAGTGGAACAACAAATCTATGTATCTCTATCTCTCTGTCTCTCTCTGTTTCTCTTTCTGTCTCTCCCTCTCTCTCTTCCTCTCTCTTTATCGCCCTCTTTCAAATCAATAAATAAAAAATAAAAATGTTTGGAAAAATAAAATTCCAGAATGGTTGATTCAGGTCCCATTTTTGAGGAAGGTGGGAACTGCAATTAGGTTAGGTGTTAAATCCAGGTTTGGTGGCCTGGGCTTCAGCACAGGTGATGCCACTTTGGGCCTGTGGGTTTTCTCTTGTTGAAGAGACTTTTGATTGTGGTTCAACTCTTCTATATAACAGAAGTATTAAACTGAACCCCAAATCAAGGCCATGGTTCGCATAGACCTCCAGACTAAACACAGCCACATAATGGAAACTTAAACTGTCCTTCCTTCCCTGAAATGCTGATTCTGACCTTAAAATAAAACTTAAGTTTTCTCCATGTCAATAGGACCTTATAGCTTCCTAGCCAATCAGCTACAAGCAAGATTAAAATGGACTACCCTAAAAGGAATGCTTCTAGTAACTGTTCACAAAGCAGTCTTTCTCCTCCTTATGCCTTATAAACTATTTATGAACTTCTGGTTTTGAAATCTCCCTGATTGGAAACAGTTTGTTTCTCTCCCACAGAAAAGGTCTATCTAATAATAGACAAACATGGTAATTGACCATACCTTTGCTACGCCTCCCATTGGCTAATCAGCACAATATGCAAATTATCCCAAGATGGTGGCCGGCAGCCACGCAGCTGAAGCGAGCAGGAGGCTTGCTTGCTCCAGTGATGGAGGAAGCCATGGTTCCCCACTTTCCGCGGCCTGGCTCTGAGCTCCAAAAGCAACAAAGTTTCAATTATAGAAGCTAAACAAACCCCAGATACCTGCTTTCAGCAGGCC
>NW_006289416.1:12703564-12714140 GCF_000327345.1 Myotis davidii | reverse complement strand
TCCAAATTTTTAAAACTTAAACTATATATAAACTACATTGTGATTAACTTAATTAGGGTACTCCTAAGGCTTAGGAAGAGCCACACTCAAGGGGCCAAAAAGCCGCATGTGGCTAGAGAGCCGCAGATTGCTGACCACGGTCCTAGACCATCGATAATGCACTGACCAGCTGTTACGGGCTGTGGTCTCTGCTGGTAGAAGAAGGATGTAGACCAGAGGCCCTCAAATTTTTTAAGCAGGGGGCCAGTTCACTGTCCCTCAGACATTCCACACATGCGCACTGAGGGCCCGGAAAACTAGTCGGCTGCTAAGCAAAAGGCAGCGGTGGCAAAAACACCTGGCGGGCCGGATAAATGCTTTTGGCGGGCCGCATGTGGCCTGTGGGCCATAGTTTGAGGACCCCTGCTCTATCCACTGAGCCAAACCAGTTAGGGCAATTAATTCCCTTTTAATGTGCATGAATTTTGTGCACCGAGCTACTAGTGTAATATAAATGAAACTATACAATATGTGGTCTTTTATGACTGTTTTTTTTTCTACTTAACAAAATTCTTTCCAGAGTATCCATGTTGCAGTGTGTGTTAGTCCTTCATTTCTTTTCTCTGCTGAGTAATGCTCCATTGCATGGCTGTGACACCTGGTTCTGTCCATTCATCACTGATGGGCACTGGATTTCCCCTGCTTTTTGTCTATTCTATATAATAAAACCGTAATATGCAAATCAACCCAACGACGGTACGACCAGTCACTATGATGCACACTAACCACCAGGGGGCCAACACTCAATGCAGGAGTTGCTCCCTGGTGGTCAGTGCGCTCCCATAGGGGGAACTCCACTCAGCCACAGGGGAACGCTGCACTCACCAGCAGCAGGAGCCTCTCCTGCCTCCATGGCAGTGCTTAGGACCCCGAGGGAGATGTCTGACTGCCAGCTTAGGCCCATTCCTGGCTCAGGCCCGAGCAGGCCTAAGCTAGCAATCATACATCCCCTCAGGGGTCCCAGGTTGTGAGAGGGTGCAGGCTGGGCTGAAAGACACTGCCTCCCAGTGCACAAATGTCATGCACTGGGCCTCTAGTTTTAAAGAATGGTGTTATGAACATTCCTATAAAAATTTCTTGTCAGGCTTACATTAGTTTTTAAGTTCTGATTTTACAGAAATCTATTGACATTCACAACTTGCTATTAGCTATTTTCCATTTTATAGGCCCTTATTATATCAAATATACCTGTTTACATCTTTACATTTTTAAACACATTGTTTTCTTGGCAATTGATGTGGTTGTAGTCATTGTGAATAAGGTTCTATTATGCTGAGTTGTGCTCTCACTGACTCTGTAGACTTTAACCAGCAGAGTCCAGGCTGTCATGACCCCACCCGCAGCCACCTGGCTGCCTGCCTCTGTTTGTCCCTGTCTCTCTGCATGTCTGCCTCTGTTTCTCTATCTCTGTCTCTGTATCTATCTGTCTCTCTTTCTCCTTCCTCCACTCCCACTGTATACTCTAACCCTTAGTCCACTGCCTTGTGATACTGTTATTTGCAGCAAAAGCTAGGTGCCCTCTGTAATTTGTGTGCATGGTAGCACATCTAACCCACTGATTAACTCTCCAGTGTGAGAGAAGAGATTTATCATCTCGGAGGAAACCCCATCATTTCAGAGGCTCGCCCTGGGGGAGGGTTTTTCCTGCTGTACTCAGTGTCTTTCTCAGTGGCAGCTGCTGCGCTGCTATAGATCATACACTGCCCTGCTGCCTCTGGGCAGAAGCTCTGTCACAGTTAACTCTTTTTTGCACATTCTTCTCCAGAATCACCCTGGTTCCTCCTTTTCAGCACTAACTTAACAGTTTCCTATTTAATCAGCTTATTTCTTGTGTAAGTAGACAACCTGTTTCTGAATCGTTGTAAAAATATTCTGCTACTGCCCGGCCAGTGTGGCTCACTGGCTTTGTTGACCTATGAACCAGGAGGTCACAGAGCACATGACGATGTTTTAGGCTTGATCCCCAGTGGGGGGCGTGCAAGGAGACAGCTGATCAATGTTTCTCATTGATGCTTCTATCTCTCTATCCCTCTCCCTTCTTCTCTCTAAAATCAATAGACATATTAAAAAAATATTCTTCTGGAGAAAACATAAAATCAACTGAAACAAAAGAAAAACCTAAAAAATATGGACCCATCCATCTCTGTTCAACCTTTTTTTTTTTTTTCAAACTGCTGTCTGAAAAGGTTAATGAATTATATAGGCTGAAGTAACTTGTTTGGAAAAATTCTGATAGTTACTTTAATATTAAAGCAAATGGTCTTTTAAAAAACCATTGAGATCATAAAATACGTAGTTATATGTAAAAAATGAAACTTGAAAAGCGAAGAAAGCAGACACAAGCACGCAAACACAGTCCGTCATTCTGAGCCTGGGCTCTCTCCCTCTCAGTTCTCACCACTCTGGCGTTTGCTGTAACCCTAGCCCTGCTTTTACATTTTTCTTCATTCTTTTCTGCATGTCTGAGCTTCTATATAGAATAATTTCCCCTTTTTACCAAACATATCCTTTAAGTTTCTTTTTTTCTTTATTGCAGTTCTGCTGGGGACACGTTCTCTCAGATATTTTCTTCCAAAAATGTATTGATTACCCTGAGTGGTTTGTCCTTGTTGTTTGGTTTATTTTTTGGAGTTTTTGTTTGCTTTTTGCCAACACAGGTCTCAGGTAGACTGGAGTCCCAGAAAAGGATTTAACTTCTGCAAAGCGCCCTGGAAACTGGCTGATGCCAGTGGGAAGGCATCAATTATGGCCAAACACAGTCTTAGATCAAAGCCTCATTAAAAAGCCAGGGGCACTTTACCAACTCTGAAGGCCCTTGTGAATCCTGATGCCCTCATGTCACCTGGTTGCATCCACAAGGCTGGCATACCCCACCCTCTGGGGATAGCCAGGGAGGGCTCTGTGCTTAGTCTGACACATGCAGACCAAGCTGCTGTCATCAAGGTTTGGCCGTACTACGTTCCTGTTGAATCCTGAAGACACAAAGCCCCAAGCCCAAGGTCGAAATGGTCTTCCTAGACTCTGGTATCTGTTCTGTTCGAGGCTGTGTGTTTCCCTGGTGTGAGAAGGCAACAAGGACACATCCCTGCCGTGGGTTCCTTCTCTGCAATATTTCCTGATGTGCCCTGGCTGGGTAGCTCAGTTGGTTAAGTGCCAGGAGCCAAGATCTACAGTAACTAATATAAATGTGAGAAGTTCAGTCAGAAGGCTGAATAGGGCTTTGATATTCACAGGGCTGAATATCTTTTCTGCATGTCTGAGCTTCTATATAGAATAATTTCCCCTTTTTACCAAACATATCCTTTAAGTTTCTTAAAGGATATGTTTGGTCATATTTGCTTATTATAAATATGATTGATAGGACTTGGTATAAACTGGTTCTTTATTGGGGAGGCATGAATTATTAGTACCTTTGAACACCAATAGCAATATATCCTGGCATTTTATTACCTGCTGCTGACTCAATAGCCAAAGGCAACCCCCCCAAACCTGATGATCTCTTTACTGTTTACTAAACTTCACCTTTGATATGTCTGTTTGCATTCCTAAAAAGCAATTGTGTATTCTAGTAAATAAAAAGCAGATGGGAATGGAGATTCAGTGGAACTTGGTCCCTGGAACCAAGTTCACAACTGGCTTTTCCCATAATTTTCAAATTTATATTTTTTGTCTTATGTATTAATTTGTGTGTCAGCCCTTTCTCCAGGTCTTTGAACCCAGGCCATGCTGTCTGTGGCCTCACAGTTTAGTGTCTTCCCAATACACCAAAGTTCTGGGTTCAATCCCTGGTCAGGGTACATATAAGAATCAACCAATGAAAGTATAAATAAGTGTAACAAAAAACGGATGTTTCTCTCTCTCTCTTGCTCTCTCTCATCTCTCTCTCTCTGAAAGCAATATAAATTTTTAAAACCATTTCCTGACAAGCAGGGTCTAACAGTTTTCATGTGTGTGCTGGTGTGCTGCTTGGGTAGTGGCCTTGTCTTTGAGACATTCACCTTCATTGTGAAGAACATCTGTTGCTCACTATTGGATATGTAGACAGTGTGTATGCACCTGCCCATATTTGTGTTCAGATGGCACATATAAACATAGGAGATGAGAGCAAATGTCATAGGTCAGGAAATAGAAACTGGGATTGGTCATATTTGCTTATTATAAATATGATTGATAGGACTTGGTATAAACTGGTTCTTTATTGGGGAGGCATGAATTATTAGTACCTTTGAACACCAATAGCAATATATCCTGGCAGATATCTATAAGACATGCATAGTTGATATCAATGGTTCACAAATACAAAATATTATCTATATGTAGATTTGGTACATCATATAAAATTCTGATTCATATTAACTCCCCAAACTAATTCTTAATAAACATCCTGAATTTATAAATGCATTTTGCTTTATTTTATTTTTAGAAAGTGTACATATCTAATCCAATCCTCTTTATTAGTAATTATGTTTAAACTTCTGAACTGTAATTAGCAGATTAAACTTATAAATAAAATTATGCTAATTTTTCACAGTTAAGAAAATATGGTTTTAAAAAGTGCAAGTATGAATCCAATTTAAATGAATAACCTATATTAATATACTCAGAGAAAATAGCACTCTTAAGGGATATGAAAGTATATGCTTTATTGCAGAGTAAAATTATGAACATTTATATACCTTTGACCATCTATTAAAAAATGCAACCTTTAACAATACACAGCACAAATGATTTCCTAAAGATTATAGGCAATAGTAATCTCTTGGTTTCTCCTTGCTTTTCTAAATGTTCAATTTTTCAGGGTTTCCATGATATTTCATAGAATTTGGTGTTTCACAGATTTGATAGTATTTTTTCTTACTGACTATGGCTATATAAAATCTAATTGTCCTAAAGTATTTTGTCTTTGAATGAAGTCATTTATTTTAAGTACTTTTCTTTTTCTCGATATCTCTCTGCCTAACAGGAAAATCCACCATATAGAAGTAATGGAAATAAGCTTTTCTTCAAGAAAAATAATTATAACCCATGGTTTAAATCCAAACGCCAGATTTGAACTTAGAAAGGAAATAAATCTAAAGTTGATCCTAAAGTAAGGTTCAGTCTTCTAATATAACTAGAACACAGAAACTGTTACTCTCTCACTAATTTAAATGGATACTCAATGCATTGACATTTTTATTTAATAGAAAAACTAATTTATGTAATAAAAGCAGACTTTTTATTTACTAAAATGATGTAATAAAAATAAGATAGAGGTTTTGACAGGGTATAAAAAGGTTGCTGATTATTTAGCTTTTGGGTGTGGTTTTCTTTCAGCTCTTAAAAGAGAAAGTGAGAAATAAACTTATAGAAATTAGTTTTATATGCTACATTTGTTCATAATATGCATCTCATAAAATAAAAACCTCTCCATAATTTATCCCAAATAATTTTGGAGTTGAAAAATTATATATATTGATTTTTAAAAATATTTTTATTGATTTTTTTAGAGAGATGAGAAGGAGAGAAACCTCTATCAACTGCCTCCTGCAAATCCCTACAGGGGATTGAACCTGAAATCAGGACATATGCCTTGACCAGGAATGGAAACAGCATTCCTGGATAACAGAATGGGGTGATGCCTAACCAACTAAACCACACCAGCCAGGGCATTATGTATTAATTAGAGGCCCTGTGCATGAAATTCATGCATGTGGGGGCGGGGGGTGTAAGGGGGCCTCCTTAGTCCAGCCTGCACTCTCTCTAATCCGGGACATCCCTCTCACAATCCTGGACTCCTGACTCCTAATTGCTCCCCTGCCTGCCTACCTGGGTCGCCCCTAACTGTCCCTACCAGCCAGCCTGATAGTCCCTCACTACCTCTGTGTGCTGGCCTGATCACCCCTAACTGCCCCCTCTGCCAGCATGGTTGCCCTTAACTGCCCCCTACTGCCAACCAGGTCACCCCCAACAGCCCCCTCCCTGCTGGCCTGGTCAGTCCTAACTGCACCCCTGCCAGCCTGGTCACCCCAACTGCACCCCTTACCCACTGGCCTGGTCGCCTCTTACTGCCTCCCCTGCGGGCCTGGTCACATCCAACTACCCCTCTCTGCTGGCCTGGTCGCCCTTAACTGCCCTCCAGCCCTGGCTGGCCAGGTCAGCCTTCAGGGCCTCCCGCCAGCCTGGTTGCCACACACAGCCTGCTTGTTCAGTCATTTGGTTGTCCCTCACTAACCCCCCTGCCAGCCTGATCGTAGGCAGCCATCTTGTGAGGGTATGAGGGTTAATTTGCATATTACCTCTTTATTATATAGGGTTTTAGAGTGAAATGTTAGTAACAGACATAACAAAACTTTAAGTTTAATGATTATAAGATAAATTTGAATAATTTTCATAAGTAATATAATTAGATCAATTACACCAAAAATTGCTTAAGAACTGCTATAGCTTTAGCTGCAGACCAATGCCAAAATGTGATTTCTCATCAAAGCCACATTTAGATTCATATAAGAGTTCTTGCAGTAGGGGATAAGTCACTCCTTTGAAAATGATGGAAAAGATGTTTTGCAGCATTTTTGTCTTATATTGAGCATCTCTGCCCTTCACACTGAGGGATGCTGCCTGAAAATGATCTCTCCCTTTTAAGCAGGTCATTTGCCCTAATCTTGGTTTAGAGCAAGAGTCCAGTTATTGCATTTTGTGAATGTGGTTTATTTCCTGCCACATCATCTTTACTTCCCCTTGAAATCAGAGCTGCGGAAACTATGAGCTGAGCCCTGGAGAGAAACAATGTGTGTGGCAAAAGAGCAACTTTTTCAGAAAAAATAGATGTCCTTTTGTACCTCAGAAATGTGTGCTTAAAGTAAGGTGGAAAATGTTAGGAAGTACAGGGTGGGGCAAAAGTAGGTTTATACTTGTTCATAAGGAAAATAATACAATAATAAATAATAAGAATAAACTGTGTTTTGCAGACTCACTGTAAACCTTCTTTTCCCCGACTCTGTATAGTTTAACTTCTTTTCAACAGAGGACATGGGAAAGTGATAATTATATTTCTTTCCTTTGTCACTATGTTTTCAAGCACTAGAGAAGGTGTTTCTGAGTCCCTGTCCCTTGACCCCTAAGACACCCATCTCCCCAACCCCATGCATGGCTGGACTAGGCCCCATAATAGAACTGGTCAAGAAAGGTGTGAGCTTCACACTGCCCTCATGGCTCCCAGGTGTCCTAGAGATCACAGACTTCTTCCACAGAACAGCTTACAAACCTTTTATTATCTTTAATAAAACCGTCCTATGGGTATGTATATTCATGACAGAGATTAATAAATGAATATTAAGTTAAATGTACAGTTCAAGGCAATTCTCAAAACACTATTGTAACATGTAGTTGCTGGACATGCATTTATTATATTTACTGACATGACACTCAGAGCTTTGGTACAGATAACAAGTAATTATTTTTTCCTTTACATTACATAACCATAACATTTCTGCTGATCTGCCTGACTTTCAATCTCTAATTTATATTAAATGAGGAATCATTACATCCTATAATTGCTGGGTTCCTTCTCCACTTACTCACTCATCCCCTAATCCTATGTTCTATATCACCCTTTGGACACTTCTGGCTATCAAGACACTAAAAGCCTTTCCTGAATTTTCTTTTCAATTCTCTCTGCAATGTACCCACTCTCCTCTATGAGGTTCATTTTCCCCTGCCAGTTTTTTCCATACATTTTTAGTGCCAGACTCTTTCCTATTAAACTCTTCCTATTGAATTCTTTTGTTGGGTTGAGTGACCTTGCCAATTCCTAACTATAATGCTACTTTAAAACTTTATACTTAGTCATATGTTTTTCTCAATCATTAGTCACTATCCCAAAGATCATCCAATTTTTAAAATTTTTTCAGCTCTTTATAAATGAACTAGAGGCCTGGTGCATGAATTCGTGCATGGGTGGCGTCCAGCCGGCCTGCCCTGATGGGGGCCCACTGGGCTGGGCTGGCAGGGGGAGGGACCACAGGTAATTGGCCAGCTGGCCTGGCCCCTGATTGGGTTGTTGGGGCTGATTGGGGGCCAGGCCGGCCAGGGGGATGGCGGCGATCAGGGCCTGGATCAGGCTAGTTGGCTGCCACAGTGTGTGCCATAGTCGTTCTGGTCATTCTGGTCGTTCCGCCATTCGGGTTGCTGGGCTTTTATATATATAGATATCCAAAACACTTCTCTGATGCTTTCATTTTCTTAAATTTTTAGCCATGTCTAAATGTTGTCTATCAAGAATTAATTAGGCCCGGCCAGAGTGGCTCAATGGTTGAGCATTGACATATGAACCAGGAGATCAGGGTTCGATTCCCTGTGAGGGCACATGCCCGGGTTGCAAGCTCAATCCTCAGTAGGGGGTATGCACGAGGCAGCCAATCAATGATTCTTTCTTATTATTGATGTTTCTATCTCTCTCTCTCCCTCTCCTTTCTTCTCTGATATCAATAAAAAAAAAATTAAAGAAAGAGAAGAGTATTTGGTTGCTGTGCTTTTTAAATTGAGCAGTGTCTTGATGAGGAATGTGGTAGCAAACAAAACTTTAGAATCTCCTCTCAGACTTTTTAAAAAAATACATTTTATTGCTTTTTTACGGAGAGGAAGAGAGAGGGATAGAGAGTTAGAAACATTGAGAAACATTGATCAGCTGCCTCCTACAGACCTCCTACTGGGGATGTGCCCGCAACCAAGGTACATGCCCTTGACTGGAATTGAACCTGGGACCTTTCAGTCCACAGGCTGACGCTCTATCCACTGAGCCAAACCGGTTAGGGCTCCTCTCAGACTTTTGAAATCAAATGTGAAACTAGTAAAAGTGAATTGCAAGCTTTTTTGAGAAACTCAACATGAACCCATCTCCTCAGGTATCTCAGATACTCAAAGCACAAATGGCTTTATTAGAAGAACAGAGAGATTTAAGGGGATCTCTAAAATGAATATCATTAAGTGCATGCAAACACCACCTGCTATAAGTACTATTTCTCTCTTGAGAACAGTTCTCAAAACAAAACCATTCTATTAGAGCTTCTCCTTTTCCTCTAAAATCTACTTCCTTCAGGATATGACCCATCTTGCTAACCAAGAGTATGTATCCACTAACTTATTCACACATTTCCATGAGCATCTCATGCCATTAGAGACCATTACAGACCATATCTCACATATCATTTATTTTTACTGAATGGAAGCCTTCCATTGCCATAGGTATTTGATTTCACTATCATTAAATTCAAGAATTTTCCCCACATCTCAGGGCTTTGAAAGTGATGCCTAAATATAAAATTGTGTGTGTGTGTGTGTGTTGTGTTTTACTTCTGCCTTTTGCTTTTCATTAATTCTGATTGTGATTAGGTATCATGTAGAATATACACTACGTGGAAGCTATCTTCTTTACCATTCTTTGTTTTAATAATTTTTCATTCTTACATATGTAATTACATGGCTTAAATATACTCCAACATCAGGGTTCCAGAACACGGTGGACTTATTACTTTTACTTGAAAAAATGAAATTTTTCCACCTTCTTAGGTCAGCAACTTTCAACCTTTTTCATCTCATGGCACACATAAACTAATTACTAAGATTCTTCGATGCATCAAAAATATATCTTTTTGCTGATCTGACCAAAAAAAATAGGTATGATTTTGATTGATTTACAACAAAATAATAATAGCAATTACCTACCCATTTTGCTCCAAAGTGACTTTTTAAAACATCATGTGCTGCTACTTCTTTATAAGGATTCCTGGTACCAAGAATTAAACAATCAGATGCCATCTTATTATGTGAGGTGACCAGTAAGATGCAGCTCTGTTATATGATCTATATATTTATGGTTCCAGACAGGGCATTCACGCCAGATGGCTACAATTGTGCTGGCTGTTGTCACTTTTTTATTTGACAACCTAAGAGGAAAGAGGTCAGTGCCCCTAACTAAATAGTCAGGTATCACATGTTTTAAAAATACTTGTGGCATATCAGTTGAAACAGCTGCCTTAAGGGAATATAAATCAAATAGTACTCTGGTTTTAAAGCTGTCTTGATTTTTTTTTCTCCACTGCTTGCTTCTTCTCTCCCTTGTTAGAGGTCATCTCATGAAATTATTTTTTTTTCTGGGAATACATTCCTTATTACTCAGACACTGATACATTTTCAGCCTTTTACTCTTTCTATCTGAATTCTTCCTTATTAAGTACCTTTGTGATTCTTTACAGTAATGTTCAAACCTGGAGCTGTATCAGAATCTTTAAAAATATAGATTCCTGGACAATACCCTAGAATTGGATTGAGCATAGCAATCTATGCTTTTAGAAAGCTCTGCAAGTAACAACAACAGCTCCAGGAATTTAAATTCAGGAATTAAAGTTAGAGAAGAAAGTTGATTTCCAGTGTATAATTGACTTGGAAACAGACACACATGATCGAAATGCAATATTCAACAATCACTACTAATGAAAATGAGTGTATTTTAGAATAATGCCGTTTCTCATCTCCCAGCCTTTGCTTTTTCACTGTT
>NW_006289416.1:12700802-12701764 GCF_000327345.1 Myotis davidii | reverse complement strand
TTTTTTTTCCCCTGGCTGCCAGCACTGGTTTTCCACTGGCACCCGGGACCCAAAGCCAAGCCTCTTCAGTCTTCAGTCATCTTCAGTCTTCAGTCTTCACTCAGGCCGGAGCTTTCAGTCTTTGCTCCCTGCCTGTATACAAATTACGCAATCGGTTAGCGCGCGGTACTTATAAGAATTTCTTGCAATAGGCTTTCCTTCCCCTGGCTGCCAGCACTGGTTTTCCACTGGCACCCGGGACCCAAAGCCAAGCCTCTTCAGTCTTCAGTCATCTTCAGTCTTCAGTCTTCACTCAGGCCAGAGCTTTCAGTCTTTGCTCCCTGCCTGTATATACAAATTAACTGCCAGCTTTGTTGGGTCAATTTGCATACTCATACTGATTGGCTGGTGGGCGTAGTGGAGTGACACCAATTTGCATGCTTCTCTTTTATTAGTGTAGATAATGGTACAAGAATGGTGATGTACTGCAACTATGTTCATCTCTTTCTAAATCTCCATCATGTTGGTAGTCTGAAATGACTCATTGGGTCAGTTTATACCAGGGAAACATGATTGTTCCACATTAGGGATTTTTTTCAACGTTTTGAATCTTGATTGTTGAACATTTCCTATTACACTATAAGTTGAGTAGGGGAGGTGCAGAGTGAGGATTTCCTGATCCCAATAAGACAGCTAATTGTCCCTGTTATATAATAAAAAGAAATATGAGCAAATTTTTGCTCATAGTCTCCAAAAATCCATACTCTGTGCTCAGTAAGTTGGCCCCTTGGAGAAGTGAGGACAACTATAAAATGTGTTGGTCATTTTTTTCTGTCTTCAGTATAGTACTACAAGGGATTGAAGACCCAGTCCCAGCCAATGCACCTGCACATGGAGAAAGTACATACAACAAGGTTATAACTTTGCTAGAAGTTCTTACTTTCTGCATCCAAATAACTGGAAAAAAAGTGTCTCAGCTATAT
>NW_006289416.1:12695779-12700766 GCF_000327345.1 Myotis davidii | reverse complement strand
TGAACAACAGACTCAATCACATCCTAAAGGCAGTAACTGATTGGCAAAATGTAGGACCCTGAACATTAGAATCAGATATTAAAATATAGAATCCCAGGGGATCAAGATAACTCTGGGATTCTTAACCCAACCTCCAAAACAACTCTAGTTGCATGCTTCCACCCAGATCTTAGATAGATATTTATAGTAATGAAAGTGAGATAGAATATTAAAGATGAAAGAAGAATGACTCTTTAAGCAGCCTAACTGGTTTTATCAATTAGTTGATAAAACTGATTCATCTATATTACTATTGATCTGATCACTCAATTTGCATTCCCTAATTGATTGCATCACCTAGATTAAGAAACATTTAACATGGACCACATAGGGACATGATCTTGATAAAGTCATGGGATAAAAAGCTGGTGCAATTCTGATTTAAGAGTAAAGCTGGATGCAATTTCCTACAATAGTAAAGTCAAAAAAGTTCCTCAAAATGAATTCGGCAGCTCCCACCTAAGTATGAAGAGATAGCTATTGCCAAGGATTCTCAAAGCCAGGAACATATCAAGCGATAATAACTAAGGCCTTATTTGAGCCCAAGTGGTGGGCCTATCACAAAGTAGGATACAAAAAAAGGTGAAAGACTACTAGTAAATCTCAGTGTTGCAGTGCAAGTCTCCTTCAAAGGCAATTAGAAATGTTTTATTGAAATAGGGTCTTTTGGGTTATTCAGCTCATGCAATACCCAGGACTTATTCTTTGTGTTAGTGTTTTCAGACATTAGTCCTCAAGTTTTCTCTTCAATATCTCTCTTTTTCATCTATTACTTGATACCCACTATCATGCTCCAATGTGACTCTTCTGTCCAGAAAGACTGCTTATCTGGCATTGTCCAAATGATTTCCATTCTGTAATTCATAATCCTGCCCCGTGTTTACTCAAAGGGCCGTTTGTTCAACTTTGATGATCACATTGTAATCGTGTCTTTAAAAGTAATTAAGAAAGTAAATATATAGTAAAAGTTCTTTAAAAAGAAATCAATGATGAGCCTAAACATAGAGAGACTTGTGGCAAAGAGCAGTCAGAGGAGAGTGTATTTACAGTTTGATTCTGTCTGTGCATCCAGTGCTAATACCCGGAGGGGCAATTCGATCTTCCCAAGGTTTATTGCTTTTAGAAGCCTTTCTAAATCTAATTCTGCGTGGTAACTTGATGGATATTCGGGGTACCTGTTTACATCTTGTTGGCTGTCTTTATTCAGGATACAATTTTGAATGAGAGGTCAATATTTCCAGGGTACATTTTCTTTCACTTCCTTCACTTTGGAGTCAGAGTGGCCACCAAATCACTAATGTCATCACCACCACAATCTGCAAAATCACTCACCCGATGAGACTGCTGAGAGCGGCTTCATGCTCAGCACTGCAAAAACTGCTTTAAAGTGCAAGCAAGCAAACAGAACCAGAAAAAAAAATGCATTATATTCTCTGCAGAAGAGTGGTCAACATGGCAAGGAATGTTAGGGTGCGATGTGGTTATTGGAGTTTTGGAATTTTGAAATTTTTTATCTGTTTCCAACATGCTGCTTACTCAAACTCCCAAATTAGTAAAATCAATCCTGTTGCTCAGCACTAAATAATTTAATGAACCTGGTATGTAAAGTAGTGCCTGATTATTACCTGCTAAAGTCAGATAATAATCATATGTAAATATCCTATCTAATAAAGAGGGGATATGCTAATTGATCCAAATGCTGTCGCAAAGATGGCTGCACCCACAACCAATAAGGAGGGAATATGCTAATTGACTCTCATGACCTCAAAGATGGTGGTGCCCACAGCCAATAAGGAGGGAATATGCTAATTGACTGCCATGCCCTCAAAGATGGCGGCGCCCACAGCCACAAGATGGCTGGCAGGGGAGGGCAGTTGTGGGCAATCAGACCAGCAGGGGAGGGCAGTTGGGGGCAACTGGGCTGGCAGGGGCGCAGTTAGGCATTAATCAGGCTGGCAGGGGAGTGGTTAGGGAGTGATTAGTCTGGCAGGCAGAAGCGGTTAGGGCCAATCAGGCAGGCAGGCAGAAGAGCAGTTGGGAGCAGCCAGCAGTCCTGGATTAGGCAAGGGATCCCAGATTGGACAGCGTGCAGGCTGGGCTGAGGGACACCTCTCCACCCTCCCCCCCCCCCCCCAATGCACTAATTTCATGCACCAGGCCTCTAGTACAATGTAAAGATATTTGAATGGGGAAAGAAAAACATGACTCTGTGCCAGAACCCACCACTTATAAATTTACTTATTGTAATCAGCTGCTTTGATTCCCAAAATTCCCATCTGGAAAGTCAAATGTTGAGTAATTAGTTGACTATTAGTGTTCCTTCCAGTTTTATTAACTCATGATTCTATGCATATTCCTTGAGTGCTGAGTAATATCTTGCAGGCATGTGAGACTTTTCGGTGGCTGTGTGTGTATGTTATAACCTCTTTTGAATGTCTATTGTAAGCTGTGGATTTAAGCCCAGAGTAATGCACATATGAATACTTGCCACAGTTTCACATTTAATTTCAGGCAGTGCATCTGTCCAGGAGAGGCTTGCTTTCCATCTGCAGCCATGGCTCCCTGGGAGGACCCCCATGCTCTGTGCTTCAAATGTGCAGAGATGAAGGAAATCTACATAGGCCATTTCAGATGACATGCCAGGGCAGCTTCTAAGTCTAAGGGAAGTTCTGGCTTCCTCTGCTCTACTTCCTTTTTTCAGGATATGCCCATGAGGACACAGAGTGCTGCTTCTTTTTTCTTTTTTTCCTGTTATATTGCCTTGATGCACTCAAACACTTATGTCTCTCTACCCCCATCTCTCACAACTGGAATGAAACAAGAAATGAAAACAGAACAAGAAATAATTCCCCGATTTCTCCTCTCTCTTGATGCCCTAGAAGACATTATTTGTTTTTTACTTTTGATATAATGAATGATAATTGAGAAAGCAGGAGGAAAAAATGACTGCAGAGGGCTGTTACAAAGCCTAAGTTGTTAAACTATGCACATTCATCTGTGTTGCTCCAGCAAGAGGGTCATTGGAAACTCCAGAGTCAAATTGTTTCCACGGAGGGTGAAGCTCAGCAGACCTTTGTTATTCTCCTTGCCTGACTTTCTCTAGCTTCATTTAGTTGCACTGAAAGAAAGATCTTCAATTAGAAGCTGTGTTTTCAAAAATTCATAATTACTCACTTTTGCAAATGAAAAATAAGGTCTTTTGTGAATATTCTCTTTTAAAAATGTTTCTAGCATATATATTCTGGACCCATATAACATCAATATTTTTAGTACTCTTTTAATTAGGTGCTATTTATGACTAAAACTGTTGATAGTGAAAATGTATTAATGCATGTGAAGCACTATGGTAAGCATTTGACTTGTGTTCTCTCATTTAGTTCTCACAACAACCCTGTAGGTCATGCACTATTATTATCTCACTTTGTATGCTTGGTAAATAAGATAGAGAAAGGTTAAATAACCTGAAAATATCATAAAGTAGCAAGGGATGGATCTGACATTGAACCCATCTTTGTACCCCCCAAATTTCTTGTTCTTAATCACCATATACCAACATGCAATCCTATGCAACCAAGAGACTGTAGGTCAGGGCACCATACACCTGAACTCCAGGTGTCCTGTTCATCTATCTTTCGATCTATCTATCTATCTATCTATCTATCTATCTATCATCTATCATCATTTATCTATAGCTATAAATTAACCCCATTCAGAAAATAAAACTGTTAAACTGAAATTTTGAACATGACCCCCAAGCTTGGATTTTATGAGTAATTTTTTTCCTCTAAGTAAAGAATCAAATTCCTTTTGAGAAAAACAAAGCAAAGCATTGATCATCAGGATGTGGACATTAGAAAATCTACATTCAGTGAACGTTAATGTCTATTACTCAATGTGTCCCATTTCCATTTGTGTTTTATTTTGATAGTGCCCCTTCTGATTTATTTTCAAGGTTAGATTTCTTTGTTTTCATGATTTAATTTGAACTTAAACATTTTGCTTAGACAGAACAGTTAAGGAATGCAGAAGTGTTTAAGCTCAAACAGTTATCACTAGGCCATAAGCTACATGGTAAGAAATAGGAGATACTCTACAGAAATGAGTCTGATGCAAGGTTCCTGATTATCTTTACCACCAGCTTATCTAAGATTCAGTGTATCAGGTAAATAGAAACAATTTCTTATAAACAATTACATATATTTAATAGATTTAAAAGAGAAAATATAATAAATATATCTCAAATGGATTCAGTGAAATAATAAGCATATCTTCAGAGAGACTTCTAAGTCTTTAACATCCTTCTCTCCTTTAGAATATAAATTTTATTAGCAATTAATATTGCAATATCAGGCAGACATTGCCAACATTGCCACTGACAATGGTAGAGCTGGTATGGTTTTCAGTTAAACATCCACGATTTGTTTCATTAAAATATTTCATTATACTGTCAGATTTTTCAATGTCTCTGAGCACATCTCATAATTTTTGAGATATTACAAACTAATTTCCTTCTTAGAAAGCATAATTTCCAGGCATATTAAGAATGATGGTACATTTTCAATAACTTTATATATACTAATCATGAGCTTCCCCTATAATGGATTCACCCTGTTCCCCATTCACTTTCACATGTGCTATGAGAATGACAATTTGAAGTCAACTTATGAACATGCACATTAAATGTAAAGTGTCTTAACTGCATACATATATCAGCAACCTTTGGATGTTTTATTAGAAGAGCTGTTGAACTTAGTGGGGGAAATTAAAAACACACACACCTTTTCCCTTAATGTATCTGCTTAGGAAAGAATGATTTTTATGAAATATGGTAATGAAATGTTATATGTTTAAAAGTCCTTTAAGTGTGAAAATAGCAAAACTCACAAGAGCTAGAGAAAAAAATGAGAGGGACAACATTCCAGATATTTTATGAAAGTTACTATTATGT
>NW_006289416.1:12655561-12693355 GCF_000327345.1 Myotis davidii | reverse complement strand
GGATGTCCATGTCCATTGGTTTGGCTTATATACATGTATACAAGTCCTTCGGTTGATCTCTTCCCCTGAGGACACATTTGTAATACCTTAACTAATAATAAAAATGGGAAAAAAATTAAAAAAAGAAAGTTACTGTTATGTGTATACAATAAACTATTCAAGTAAGACTCACTGAGTGTATTTGCAGATCTGTGGAGATTCTACCTAAAAATTAGAACACACATTTTAATTAAACATTTTACTTTCTGATTCATTTCCCGCACAGTCCTTAAAATCCATACATTTATAGGAGGGAGGAACAGAAAGGCTAAAGACAAGCTCAGGTCAGGAAATGCTCTAAGCCTGTCAGATGGGTAGTTGCTAACCAACCTCTTCTCACTGCTGTGCACTGGGCACTTGGAGAGCGATTGCATTGCTTATCTTTTCCTAAATCCACATGAAGTTTGCAAATAACAAAGCCAAACCAAACAACTCAAATCTTAGAGTCACAAAGGTTTTATGCAAAATTGGATATAGCCAATTTTAATTATGATTTAAGCAATTTCAAATGTATCCCCTTCTCCCTCTGCTGGATTATTGTTCGTTTACCCAACAAACATGATTATCATCTATGTCAGAGACAGTAATGACAAGTTCACTGCCAGGGCCTCAGAGCCATATCTAAGCAAGTATGAGAAAAAAGTAATCTAAGGAAAGAATGAGATTATACTACTGCCGCTATAGGATCACGTAAGTAAACAGAATTAGATATTTTTTATTTTGCACCTACTTTTCACACTAGAATATCTCTCTGAGTTTTGTAATTAAATATAAATAAACAAGCCATCCTTAAATAGAATTGCAAACAGAGACAAAACAGAAACCACTCTTATGCCATTTTCAGGACAAGATAGAGAATATTTTGTGAATTTAGACTACAGAGTGAATGCTGCTTGGAAAATTATTCCTCCACTTGAATGCACCAGTTTATGTTTTTAAAAAATATGTTTTAATTTATTTTAGAGAGAGAGAAAGGGAGAAACATCAATGTGAAAGAGAAACATTGATCAGCTGCCTCCTACACGCTCCCTACTGGGAATGGAGCTTGTAACCTGGGCATGTGCACTGACTAAGAATCAAACCTGAGACTTTTTGGTGCATAATATGATACCCAACCAACTGAGCCACACCAGCCAGGGCTGAATACACAAGCTTTTAATTTTCAAATCTTTTTTTTCATTTTGACAAAGGCAATTGCTATTAAAAATGAAAACTCTTGCCCTAACCGGTTTGGCTCAGTGGATAGAGCGTCAGCCTGTGGACTGAAAGGTCCCAGGTTCAATTCCGGTCAAGGGCATGTACCTTGGTTGCAGGCACATCCCCAGTGGGAGGTGTGCAGGAGGCAGCTGATTGATGTTTCTCTCTCATCGATGTTTCTAGCTTTCTATCCCTCTCCCTCCCTCTCTGTAAAAAAATCAATAAAATATATTTTTTTTAAAATGAAAACTCTTAAAAAACACAACGTTGTAACTAGTTATTTGTCTCTCAATCTAAAAATGTTAACTCAACCATTTACAAAGTCACTTTGTATGTTTATTTTGCTCACTTAAATATAGTTTAAGAAAGAGAGGTAAGCAAGAGCATTGAAATAATACAGTTTGGGGTAAAAAAAATCTGTCATTTTACAATAAGCTCCTGAATTCAGGATGAACACTTCATGTATTTACATATTTTAAAAATCAAACTAAACACAATTCCTTGTAATTTCCATTTTACATTTTGCAAAAGTCAAAACTCATACCTATGAATATTCATATATCTAAATTTTAAACTTGAAGTAGAGAGAAGATGCAAGACTCTTTTACATTCAAGTCAGGAGTGACTCCAAAGGCAGGGATGAGAGGTAAATGAATGCGGTTGGACATTGTAAGAGAGTGAAAGAAATGGGCAGGAGAAGAAAAGACAGGAGAGACAAAAGAGTGACAAGTTATGAATCTTAGTGATCTACAAAAAGTGCTAAAGGCAAAGCAAATATTCTGGAAGCTATGAGAATCTATTACTAAACTGATTTCCTTTTATAATGAAGTGAGTTATCCTGCAGGGTCAGTTTATTTTGTATTTTATCTTCTCGATTTTTAATCTAATTGTATAGTAATTCTAATTATGATGATGCCTTATGCCTCTCCCCACCTCTTCAATGAACATCTGAAGATATAAGGGTACTATATCTTAACCAAATGCTATTCAGTTATTTCATTGAATAATCTAAGTACAAAGCTGGAACATACATTATGGTTGCCAATTTACAATACATAACAAATGAAAAGAAATGAAACTCAATAGGCACAGCAATAAATGTTTCAGTGGGTGATGTCAGGAATGAATAAGAAACATCTGCACCATTGTCAGTAAATATAGCAAAATTTATAGTAAGACTCTTCAGATCAACTGTCGACAATTTTCTGGCACTTTGTGTAAACATCTTATGAGGATATGATGGAATAATATACCTGCATTTATCGCCTATCTGTGGCTCATTAGTCTAACTCAGGGCTTGGTAAACTTGGCCACTTGGCCAACTCTATCCTTTGTCTGTGTCTGTAAATACAGTTTTATCCAAAGACAGCCATGCTCACTTGTTTCCTCATTGTCTGTGGCTTACTTCACACTGTTTCAGCAAAGTTCAGTAGCAAGACTATTTTTTGATATCTGATGATGTAGAAAACACTCAAGCATAGTATTGCTTTTTACATTTATGGTCATGCACAATTCAACTGAATATTTGGATAAATACATCATACACAATTTAATTAGAATTTTAAAAATGTACTGTATTTTAATGGTAATTAAAGCCAAGTTCCTTTCTCATTAATCACAATTGACTCTGATATTTTTTAAGAAAATAATTTTGCAATTTATATATACAACAAAGTATGATATCTTTGATGTGATACTGGTTTTATGCGGTGATCATTTAAACTATTTTTAATATCCTTGATTTCTAAGTATTCCAAATGCTTTACTGTAAGTATTAAAATACTTGTATTATCTATTGACCTTTAATTATTTTTTCTTTCTTGTTCTGCTTTATCAAATACAGTATTCTTACATCCCAACCAATGTCATAACTTAGTCCATTTTTCCCTTCATCTTAATTAACTTAATATCTGTTAATGGGGTGATAATAATGTAAACCTCAAAGGTTTATTTCAGTAGTAAAACGAATGCATATAAATTGAATAGCATAGCAACCTACATGAAACAAGTAATTTGTAGTGATTTTGATGTAGAAAGTATAGTCAATTCTGTCTTAGCTCATTTGTGCTACTTTAACAAAATACTACGGACTGCATGGCTTATAAATAACAGAAATTGATTCCTCACATTTCTGGAGGCTGGGAAGTCCAAGATCAAGGTGCCAGCATGGCTCCTCTGGTAGAGGCCCTCTTCCTAGTTCATAACTGGCACCTTCTCACTGTGTCCTCAAATGGTGAAAGGGGCAAGGGCGCTCTGTAGGATCTCCATTATAAGAGCATTAATACCATTTATGAGGGCTACAGTCATAACCTAAGCAGACCCCCAAAATCCCCAATTCCTAAATGCTATCATATGTGATACAGAGATTTCAGCACCAATTTTGGGCGAACAGAAGCATTCAGAACACAACAAATTCCTTACTCTGTTGTTGGACATATGAAGTGTTAGTTGGACTAATACACTAAAAATACCTAAATTGATTCTTTTCTAAATTGAATGTTTCCACTTTATAGATTTTTTAATTTGTTTCCTAGACATTTGTAGATTAAAGTATACAATTAGTATGCGAATCTCTCATTTTGCTTTGTATTCTTTCATAGGAAATAGCCAACAACTATCCAAATGGAATTTAGTTAGACATAAAATGACTAATAATAAACTGTTCCTAAAAAAACAAATGAAAAAAAAAAAAGTCCACTATGTAGGCCTTAAGAATAGTTAGAACTTTCTAAAAAATGTTCTAATTTTGTTTTTGGCCAAGGGAAGCAGGGTCTATATATATAAAAGCCTAAGTGATTGAACGACTGGTTGACCGGTTGCTATGACCCGCAATGACCACCAGAGGGGCAGATGCTCAGCGCAGGAGCTGCCCCCTGGTGGTCAGTGCACTCCCACAGTGGGAGCTCCTCTCAGCTGACCAACAGGCGCCAGACACAGGGCTCACAGCTGGCCACCGCAGCCTGGGGACCAGTAGAGTGGCAGTGAGTCTACCGAGTGGCGGTGGCAGGCACAGTGGGGCCAGGATGAGCAGGAGTGGCAGGCAGGAACAGCAGGCAGGAGCAGCAGATGATGTGGGACTGCTGGTTTTGGCCTGATCCCCGCAGGCTATGCCGAGGGACCCCACTGGTGCATGAAACAGTGCACCCGGCCTCTAGTCTATAATAAAGAAGCCATATGGTTGATGATGAAACACATGAATAGAAACAGAAGTCACCTTGCAAAATTCAAATCCCAGGGCCACCACAACTTAACATTGAATGTACTTGTTTTGCCTTTGTTTCTTCATCTATACAATATTGCTTCCCTCATAAATTACTGTGCAAATTAAATAAATTAATATAAACAAAGGGCTTAGAATAGCATCTGGCACATAATAAACACTCAGAAATAGTACATATTATCTATCATATTAAAGTAAAATATAATATAAACTTTGATATGACGTTTGGATATTTGGGGAAAAAATAAAAATTAACTGATCTCCAAATCAAAATTAGAAGTCTCAGAAATAAAATAACATTATTGGCACAATTTTGACTCTTTCACACTTAACAGTGATTTTGTATCTCTCATTCCTTACCAGGAGGAAAAAAATTACTTAATTCTGCTTTAGCACTTCCCTTCTCTTCTTAAATAAATATATTCAATTTATGAAAATAAAATTCCAACTTGGATTGGTATTAAACTTATTTCTCTAAACAATAAAACAAATAAATACATTATGGTAATAACTTTTTTTCTTAAATAGAGTTTTCTTGATTTCAGAGAGGAAGGGAGAGGGAGAATAAAATAGAAACACCAATGATGAGAGAGAATCACTGATTGGCTGCCTCCTGCACACCCCCTACTGGGGATTGAGCTGGCAACCCAGGCATGTGCCCTGACCAGGAATCAAAGCATGGCCTCCTGGTTCATAGGTCAACAATCAACCACTGAGCCACATCGGCAGAGCAAACTTTCTTTTCCTCAACATAAATATAGGACTTTCTGCTCAGGTTAAAATATAGTTATATTAAGGAAGTAAAAAATCTTCTTTGTTTTAATACTCAGCATTTTGGTAGTATATTTTACCTCCAAAACTCATGTGCACTATCTAACTCTCCAGAATAAAAAAAAGAAATATATACTATAAACTGAAATATTGGTATAAAAAGTCAAAGTGTTAGACCATTAATTTGGTACTGGAATCAATGGGTTCTAAGAGGCTCCAGGGCTGGGGGTGTGAGTACTAGAGGAAACACAGTGGAATCAGAGAAATAAGGCAGTATATGAGGGTCAAGGGCAAGGTTAACAGTCACCATTTCCAGGTGACAACAGTAGAACTTCTAAAAGATGCTCACGGTTCTACCAAGTTTGAATTGTTTTCTTTCACTACATATTCATTTTGGATAAAGAGATATTTGCTGAGAGGACGTGAAAAACAAAGAATTTAAATGGCTATATCATGTCGATTTTATAAAACACTTTATAATCTGCCAAAGCAGCAGTTGTTCATTCTTAGGGAAGTACTAAAAATATACTAAACCTTTAATCAAAATCCTTTTTATTTAGCTTAAGTTCATAATGTTTTATCTAGAAAATGCCAAATTGAGAATGAAATATTTAACATGTTAAACCACATCCCTTGAATGCAACTCCAGCTGATTACAGTATAGTATGAAAAAGCAAAAAGCTTAATGCTAAAATATAGTTACTCGAGTGATTAAAGGAAAAATATATTTTATATTGTATGTATGAAAAATAATATTTACTTAATAAAGTCTGGAATGAGATAAGTGCAGAAATAGTAAGATAGGCTATTGAAGAGAAGCAGTTTTGAATACAGAATATAGAAATATTCAGCATATTATGTATATTTTCTTGATACATTGGCACATAAAACTTTATGCCTCTGTGTATGGAGACTGTGTCACTGATGAACAGTTTCTGATTAGAGACTAGGAACAAAATCATATTTCCCCACATTTCCTAAATTCTTCTCACATCCTCCCTACTCCATTTGTTCCCATGTTTTAGACAATACAAGCCAGATTCTATTGTTTTGAATGAGAGAGCAAAAAGGGAATAATAACTTCAACCTCAGCAAATATCACTAAAACACATTTGAGTGCTTCTCCGACAATCCAAAAAGAATCTCTCCCTCATATGAAGCATTTACAATAATTACCCACCAATTTAATACTAGATGAATTCAGTAGCTGTGCTTCAGAACAGAACAGCATTGCACAGTATCACACATGACTTACATTTTCCTTCCATGTTGCACTTAACAAGTTCTTTAAAATAATTATGAAATGTTAAAGGTAGATAATGGATACAAATATCATTTGTTAAGTAAGTACAGAAGGCAATTAAAAACAATGGAAGAAGGCTGCGGGTGCTCAGAGGGGGTGAATGTGAGCAAGAGTGAGCTGGTACAGGAAGGAACTGGCAGTTCTCTTTGGCATTAGACTAGAGGCTCAATCAATGTGTTAGCAGATGTTAGACCGGTGGGGTCAGACCAGACCTAGGTTCAGCAACCTCAGTACTTGAGTTGTGGCTAGGAGAGAATTCAGAGCCAAGACTCAAACTATAAGAGAGCAGGTATTTAGAAAATCACAGAGGTGGAAGAAGTGAGTGGTAGAAGACATGGGCTTAGGAAACAAGTGACAGAGGCAAAGGAAGGGCCCTTGGAGCTTAGGTGTAAGGTAAAAATGAAGAGTCTGGGGAAAGGGGAGTGGGAAGGAAAAGGCTCAGGTGTGCTCCCAGGAAGGAGAACACCCTGGGTCTTCCATCCTAAGGGTTTTAAGGGTGGAGATTTTAGGGGAGGCTCCAGGGGGAAAGCTCAATAGAATATTCAGCAGCTTTCCAGGTGGGTCCTTTCAGGGTCGTGGTCTCCACTGATTGGTCAGTGCCAGGGCAGGGGTCATTATTCAGTGTTGTTGATCCTGAGGTCAGCTGTGGCATCGTTGTCAGGTTTTGCTGCTTTTCTGGGCTTGGAGCTGAAATACAACTGAGGCCTGGATATTATCTCTAAGGAAGAAAGGTCAGAGGGTCCGTACTGCCTGACCAGAGATATGCTAGGAAAGGAACAGTCACCCTGAGATCGAGGTCCCTATAATAGTCCTTTGCTAGGCACCTGGGGCTTTCCACCCCAGTGACCTCTGTACCTGGCCCATCATCCTTGCTCTGCACATGCCTGTCTAGCTGCCTTCCGCAAATGGATGTCTGTGATTCTTCCTCTGAAGCCAGGCACAAAGCCACAGAATGACAACAAAAGAAAGTCAAAATAAACACTGCCTTGGATTCATTCTGCTTGTAATTATGCAACTTTTGAAAACATGATTCTCCTTGATTTTCTTTTCAAATTTTTAAAGTTAATTTTATTGGGGTGATGTGATAAAATTATCTACATTTCAAGTGTACAGTTCTATGATACATCATCTGTATATTTGATTGTGTGCTCATCACGCAAAATCAAATATTCTGTCACCATATATTTGATACCCTTTACCCTTGACTCCCTTCCTTATCTCCCTTCCCTCTGATAACCACCATATTGTGATCTGAGTCTATGAGTTTTTGTTTGGTTTTTCTTGTTTGTTCATTTTTGTTTTCAGTTATATATCCCACATATGAGGGATTCGTATGATGTAAATCATATGGTTCTTGACTAATTGATTTTTAAGGAACTGTATTTTATAAATAATTTTCCTCCAAATTTTTAATGAGTATTTAAAATATAGAGGAAAATAGGATAATAAAGTGAATCTCCTTGTATCTGTTACCTATATTTATAGTTGTTAATATTTTTACCATATTTGTTTCATCCTTTCTTGCTTGGTTAATTTCATCTAGAATCAAAATTCCCTTAGTTTGCCTTTAAAATGACCATGACTTTCCCCCAGATATTTGGTGACTTGGGATACTCCTGTACCTTTCTCTGGCTTTCTGAAGTTTGAACCTAATAGTTAGGCAAATACATGTAGCTGTCAACATAAATGCGGATGATTCGTTTTCTATAAAAAATGGCTGAAATATCAATATTGCAAAGGACAGAAGTATTTGTGTTTAGATCAAATAAATGATTATTTCTAGAGGAGTTTTGGGATGAGATCAAACAGGGGGAAAATATTATCCAATCTTTTTTCTAATGTATATTGCTTTCATTTAAAGAGAAGACAAAGTAAATGTGGCAAAATGTCAACAATGTAAATTCTATGAGAATACAATTCTAGTTTAGTTACTCTCTATACTCACATGTATTTTCATATTCTCAATATAACATGGAATAGTTGCCATACTTATAACTGCATAGGGTATTTTTGAGAACATACAATTTTTCTTTTTAATTCCAAGGTATTATTTAGAATGTCTTATCTTATTTTTATTTAGTTTGCTTTTTAATTAAATATATTTTATATTTACTTTATATTATTCATTTCCATATATTATAAATATCAACATTTTAAATAAAATAATTGGTCTTATATTTTAACTTTAATTCTGTACAATATTATGTATATATTTTCAGACCATTTCCATAAAAATAACTGCAAATTGAACAATATTACTTTCCTATTTTTATCATTCTAAGCTTAGCCATCGTGGCTCCTTGTGTTGCATGCATTTCTTCCCTCTAATCTCTAAGACTTCCAGAATCAGAAGAGAGCCTGACTAATGACAATGACAAGACTCGTTGTGTCTGGAAAGCACTGATAATACTCCACGCGCATTAATGACATCTGTGTTACTGCACACTGTGAGTTTTAAGTGGATCTTGGAACCATAAAACTGTAGCAAGCAATTTCCCATTTTTCTGCAGGGTGGAATGGTGCTTCTGTGCTCTGTTTACCTTCTATGGGCTTCTGAAATCAATATACGTGGAAAAGCAGATCATTTTTAACAGGGTCACTTTATTAGTTTAAGAGCTAAAATGTTATCCTAACTGAATACTGATTTGTTCTCAGCTATATGAACATAAATAACTTCCTCTAGAGGGGTCATTCTGATCAATATTGAGTCTGCCATAAGCTCTTTTTGTAGAGGTAATGCAATAATGGTGAAAGGGCTATGAGCCAAGAATTTTAACTGAGTTAATGGTGGTTAGTATTTTAGGATCTTCAGAGGAAAATGACCTAGAGAAGGCAGGGCAAAGTAAAATTTAATTTTGTAAACTGAAATAACTTATCAAATATTTTGTAGGATCACTTAACTTTTGACATAGATTTTGGCTTTTAAACATAAATATTCAAACAATTTTATTATATAATTTTTGTGTGCCTTTCCAAATAAGTTTTTTTGGTAGTATAATCTCATCTACAACCCACTAAATATTTTAGACCAGGTAGTAAGAATTATTCTCTTAATTAAAGAGAAGGGCTAGGCTTTGACCTTGCAGTGTTTAGGTTCTCCATCACCTAATACTAATGGTGAACATTCATAGACTGTTCATTTATGGACCCACGTTTGAGCCACAGTTTAATACATTATATTGTTCAAAACTCTTATTCCTCCATTTTAAAACATATTAGTCAAAGTGGCTGTTCCAATCCTGCCACCAGTCTTTAACCCAGGCGGTGGGAATGGCAAAGAACTGGCAAGCCCATTGCTTTGAAGAGTTTGATGTAGAAGAAGCACCTATCACTTCTCACATTTCATTGTCTCATTGAAAGTCATCTGTTGCAAGGAACACCCAGTATCAGGGATTTTACTATGAAAGTTAGAAGAAAGATCTAGGCTGGTAGAAAATTATCAAGGGTGCTCCAGGCAAAGAAATGGCACTAGCAAAGACACAAGAAAAAAAGAAGTTTGTTTGAACACATTATGTTGTAATGACTAACAGCTTTTGTGAATAAGCATACACAAAACCCAAACCTTCTACTGGCCTTTACACATCCTAGCATACATTGTGCACAATATTTCTCCTAAAGTGCCTTGTTTTGAACACCTGCTTTTGTTCCATGGCCAACAAAACGTGTATATTAAACATATATATTGAGTGTATTACTGCAAGCAAATAGAAGTCAGGGAAAATTTAATTAGCTATGTTTTTAATGGCATGCACAACTGTCTTTGGGCTCCATGCTAATTATGTAGATAAAAGTAAAATGCCATTTCCAAATAATACTAATTATAGTCATTTAGGTAAAAAAGAAAATCACACATTTAATTCCCCAATATCTCTAATAGGCATTTTCACTATGAGTGTTTAACATCCTCCTCAATATCCATGTGAGGTAAAGCAGACATCATACCAACAGTGAGATTTTACCATCTTTATTTAAATTTATTTAATATTTTACTTGGAGTTTCTCTGTGTTTATTTCAAATTAGTGGTTGTCTCCCTGTACCTGTCATATCTCTCAAGAATCACCACATTGCCCTGCCCTCTTACCAGGTAAAGAGTAAAGTTATGGTAGAGAAAGGGCACAGACTCGGAAAGAGGAAATAAATGTGTAGGTCAGTCCTCACATCCTACTTGCTTATTATATTTCACTCCTTTTTCGCCTCCAAGCTCTAGCAGTTTAGTCATTATCCTCCGTAGACGATGTCTGCCTTAGGCACAGGATAATCATGAGAACCTCTCTCAAATCTGCCTGCTCTAATTGTGCTTGGCTCGCTATGTCGAATGGCTTAATCTAAGTCATTCCCTGATTGAAGACAAAAGTCCACAATATGTGAATTTCTTTAAAGGTTAATAAATTATAACATAGGAGTTTGATTTACTATGCAATTGACACAACCAGAGGACTTAGGAAGCAATAAATCACTGATGCTTGAAAAGTGGGAGATTTTGCCTTTGAGAAATAAAGGGAACAAGAGACCTAAGTACAAATCACCTATTTTATAATGAGTTCCTAAACTGTTTTTGTTTGTCCTCATATGAACATAGGTACCTAGCTGTATACATATAAAATCATTTTGTTAAATATTTCTTGGCCACTAGAATTTTAAGTACTATTTTTGAAATATTCTTTAGGAGTTTCAAATCTGTGAAATTCTGATTGCATTGTATCAAGTTGATTTCATTAACAGCCAACACATGCCAGGCAATCTAACTTCCCACATACTTCTGCCATTATTCTACCCTTTCTCCAACATATGAGAACATACATCATTTTATAAGTGGGCTGGAGATTTTACAGTGCTAAGGATAATCCCCCATAAGTCCAACTGTTTCTCAAGCTTCCAAAAAATGTCAAAATGTTTTATGTGATGCACTTAAATGTCTTTATAGATTATTCAGACTAGAAATCCTAAATAATACATATATATGTATTGTATGTATTATATGTGTAGTTAAATTATGTTATAAATGTAAGTAGATTAATTATGATGAAAAGTTCTTGGGAATCTCAATTATATGTCACAATTATTTATTTTGGAAGACAGGAAGCATTAGAATATAACATTTTGAGTAGCAATATGTGTTATTGTAGAATATAGTCCACATAGTTAATATTTACTATATTACACTTAGGATGAGAACTTCTTTATGAGTTTAACAGGTAAAATACACATTTATGGCCAATGTGGAATTGAAATGCACCCAACTTTTGAAGAATATTTACCATAGAAGTGAGAACATTTTTTAAAAAATAAAAATACCAAACTTAAGTAAAATTTTAAACTTGTTGGAACTTACTAGTACATCTAATTCTATCAAGACTTTTATATTTCCTAAATTCCTAAAGAAATTAAATATATGCTAGTATATCTCATAAATACAAATGGAAAGTTCTATTTGCCAATGAATTCCTATTCATTAATGTGATAGTATAGCACCTATTCATAATTCAAGTTTGAGATAGCCATCCTCAGGCAGCTTTTTCTCTCTTTTGCTGATAGAAGTCAGTATATTCTCTCTGGTAGTTGTATCCTGCTTTCAGAACATCTCATACAGGTTTTTTGTGTATCTATACATATCCTATCTATCTGTGTAGGACAGAGGAAATGCATTCTATTCCTGCATGGGACACTGGTCTCTAGAACAATATCTTGGCCAGCGTGGTTACTTAGGAAAATTTAGTTGAGAGACTATGTTCATGAAGTTCTATTCTTCAGGAACACAATCAACAGAATGACCAGCTTGTAATTACTCTTAGTTAATCTGTAGGGAGATCTGATATTTCATAATATGCTTCATACAAAGTCTGGAGGTTCACATTCAGATGTATGAAAAGATATTGGAAGATCTGCTTGGATATGTTTGATGCTCTGATGTCTGCCAGTGCTTTCATTCTCTGGTGATGTGAATCCTTAGCTTTTATTAGAGCCTGTGTGAGAATACTGGAATAATTATTGCAACAAGTATAGCTGGCAGGATTATTGAAACAACTGAAGCTTTAATTTACATCTGGCTAAGACTTTGTCTGGGGGGAGAAAGAAAAGAAAAGGGAGGATGAGCTATCTCTAATGCCAGGGTGGTGCTCAAGCCATCTGATTTGAGGCTGTCCAAGCACTACTGCCAATTAAGGGATATGGAATGTAGAAGCGGTAAGTCCAGAGCTGGCAAAATGGATAAAGAACAGATACAAACTAAGGGCAAAGAGTCAAAGAATTTGGTTCCTTGGCTGCTATTAGCTACATTAGTGAAAGTCAAAATAGAGCAGTTGTCCAATTGCACTAGAATCTGCCTAGTTACTTGTAAATTATGAGCCTGGTTAGGAATTAAAAGATTAGTTGAATGAGAGATTGTAAAAGTAATCAGGTCATAATAGGTATGACTGATTTCACCCCCCATTATTCAAAATTCTATAAAGATAAGAGATTCTGAATAGGTTAACTACTTAAACTTGGGGTTATTCTGTCAATGAATTGACTCTTTTTACAATGAATTTTATATACAATTTAGTGGGGCAAATTTCACTGGCTCTGCTCACAGCTAAAAGGAGAGGGAAATTTGAGTTAACACAGGACTCTCAGTAGACAACTACTTTCACCACTATGTGTATCTGATGGATGATAATCTTAATCTCCCTCCTAATTTTTTCATCTGTTAAAGAAGTTAGAATAAAGTATAGGGAGAAAAAAATTGTTTAACTTTTCCTAAATATGTAAAGATGCTGAGAATATAAATCACTTTGGACTGGTTATGTCAATGAGTCTCAAATAAGGTTGACTTTGCTCCCTAGGAACATATGGCAAAATCTGGAGACTGATGTAAACATTTTTTGAGTTGTTAAAAAAAAGGGATTTCAAATTAAAAGAAAAAAAGAGGAAATACATCAGAAAGATTAAATCTAGTGGAAATCTTTAGATGGCTGATTGAAAATGGAATGAAAAAGTAGAAGATCAATGATGGGATTACTAATGTGCTTATGGTCCACTAACAGAGATTAGGTGTCCAAACAGTTCATTTGATCCATCAATTCTTCACACTCTACAAGTGTCTTAGTTGGTCTGCTCTATACACAACAGTCCTGAGAAGGTAAAGAAATATGAGAAAAATACAAACAAAAAATCTAGGTTCTTTGAAATAAAACCGGTGAAGATGATATGAGGTGATAAATGGGGGTTGCCACTCTGACTAATGGGTGGCCAAGGTTTGTTGTTACAACACCCAAGTATGGACCCAAGATCATTCACATTAGTGTGGAAAAATGGCATGGGTGAGTAAAGAACCCTTGCTGACCTTATTGGACACCGGAGTACAATGTACAGTTTCTGATTTTGTAATGCACTTGAAAGGTTATGTGATGAAGTTTGAAGGTTGTGATGATTTGACTGGATGGCTTAAAGGGGAAAGAATAGCTCAAGGTAGTAATTTGTGAAAGTTATGCATAATTTCTGTAATACCCCTTCCTGAACTCTTCAATGAAAGCGTGCAATATCTGATTGGGAGTCTCTTCCCTTGAACAGTCATTGGGGGAAGTGTTGTCTTGAGATTCTTCTATTTATATGCCTTTAGGAGGGTATTCTGATGGGAACATTTAGAATTACAAAGGCCCACTTTGTTAGATAATTTAAAACAATATTGGTTACCTGGGGTGGAATGAGGAGGCTAAGGGGTTTTCTGCTCTTACTCAGGACATGTTAGAGCAGGTATACTAATACTTGAATACTTTACTTACTAGTGTAGTATAGCCTGTAAAAAAAAAGTTGACAGATCTGGGAGACAAACAATGGACTATAAGTGAGTAAGCAAAGTGATGCTTCCAAAGGTGTTAAGTACGCAGAAGTGGTGCTAACAAATCGCACTGTCATAAACCGAAGAATACTGGCATTCTGCTGAGACCCATGTGGCTAAAGCTGTCTCTCACTCCTACTTCAGAAGAAAGGGGAAGCAAAGTTGCATTCACGCATTGGGGCCAAGAATACATTGTTACAGTGCTCCCACAAGATATTCTCTTACTTATTATTTCCTTGGTAAAAGAAACGCACTAGGGTTATTTTGACAATATAATAGTATCTCAATCTTAAAATCAAGCCAAGACTGAATTATAAATGTGGAATAATCATAATCTGAAAGATGTTCCATTATAAAAAAAAATTTTTAAAAAAAGAAAAGATACATTTCCTCAATGGACAGAATTAACAGTGGGGTTCTTGTAGTATCAGAGAAAATAAATTATAATAATAATAGTAATACTATAGTATTAATGTATCTATTATTTTTGAATAGGCATTGGACCGGCCATGTGGTATAGAAAATGGCCCTTGAATGGTAAAGGTAAAGGACACATTTGTAGAAGATGCTGTGGTATCAAAACTGTTATTGACATAGAGGAAAATTTTAAATTTATTATTTAAAATAATGAGAAAATGCTCCTGAATATAGAAGGGTCTGGTAGCAACAAGCAGTGTCCTTACCTACTCTTTAAATGTAGCCTTCTGGGTAAGCGTTTGTGCAGGAATTTCAGTAGGAAAAGACCATTTCCTACAGTGTCCCTGAAAAGGAAGAAAATAGGCCAAAATGGCTATGCTTCTCAACAGGATCACCAGACACTAAAATCCATCATGGGCCAGACCATGAAGATCTGGACCAGTCCACAATGTGGGCAAGTGGATTATATTAATCTGTTATCCACAGCTCTACTCTGATACCCATGAATCTTAACTGGAATAGAGACTTATTTTGGATTTGGATTTGCATGCTCAGCAACAAAAGCAAATTCTCTAACACTACTGCACGGTTAACACAGAAGTTATTATTTTCAATTTGAGCCCCTTCTTAAATATCATCAAATAAATAACCATCATTTTTACTGCAGGTATAGGAAAACAATAGGCTAAAAAAGCATCACATATAAAGTATATACAAGGTAGTGGATTGTTGGAAAGAGCAACTAAAGCACTTACTTACAAAATCCAGGGATAATAAGTGTCTAAAAAGATGACCGTGATTACACGGGTGCATGTTTAAACTTAATAAGTATAGAAGCACAGGAGTATCACCATTGCATCTACTGTTGAGATACTGTACAAAAGATGGGGCAGGGGGCATTGTGGTGCGATTCCTATCAGCTTCTCCCGACTTCTATGAATGTTTCATTTTCTCTGACTGACCCTAGTAGTTCTGGGACCCGATTGCATTTACAAGTTCCAGAGAAGGGATTGATTTCTAATCGGACACAATGGCGATACCTTTAAAAATAACTGCCCACATTCTTAATAGATGTCTGAAGTGGTTCTTTTACGCCTCAACTCCATATTGATGTAACAGTTATAGCTTCTTTTCTACCCAGTGGAGGAGATCATGCTATAAACTTGTGATAACCTAAACCTACTCCGTATGACTGAGAAGGGACATAGAGGGAAGCATTGGCAAGAATCATATTTATTGAGGACAGTTATATGGATTAAGCCCTTTGGCTGAACCAGAGGCTTCAGGTAAAAATTGATGATAAACGGAACAATGGAAAATGATCGCAGAAAAGCGGGAGGGTAAGACATAGTTTCTGCAATAAGGAAAAATGAACTTTACTTTGGTCTCCTGAAAAGTTGAGAGTGATAGCCACACTTGCCTAGGGAGTGAAACTGTTTATCTGCTGAAATCTCCTATATTTGAAGTAGAAGGCCCAGGATGGATTCCAGTAAAATTGACATGTTCAATCTGGACTTATCGGTGGGATGCACTTGGATGCTGCTGCTGATAGCTTGTGGATGAAAGTAGCTATAATTGGAATGGTACTTTCATGATTGCCTCTCTTATTAGATAGTATATTTATTCAGAGAATCCCGTTGCAGAACATGCAAAAACTGTGACCTCCAAAATGAATGAAAAATGCTTTATTTTACACCACCACTAAAGAATGTGCACCTATAGGTCTAAGTGATAGTTTATAAGGAATATGTCAGGAGGATGAGAAACGGTGGCTTCTAGTATAGCGTAGTTGTCATTGAATCAACAAATAATGACAAAAACACGGTCCTGTTAGCCTTGTAAATGTTCAGTGGCTCAGTAGCAACATTACTTAAAATATACTATATAGAGTTCTCCCAACAATCTTGAAAAATAAAGATATTCAGTTCCATTTTAGAAGGAAGAAAATTGACGTGTCTGTAGACCAATGGCTTGTAAGAGTAATCATACAATAGTTATTCTTTTGTGACCAGCTTGTTTCATTTAGTCTCCAAGGTTCATCCTTGTAGCACATTTCACAATTTCCTTCTTTTAAAGGCTCAATTATATTCTATTATGTGTGTATTAATCTGTCAATAAATAACTAGTTTGCTTCCACTTCTTGCCTATTGTGTATGATATTATTCAGGTATACAAATATTTGTTCAATTTCCCACACACCAAAAGAGTGGAATTGCTGGATCATGTGGTAATTCTGTTTCATTTTTTGACAAATTGCATTTGAAATAATTTTGAACTAGTATTTATTGAGGTTGAATGACTTTATGTTGAAGAGTTATGCCCCAAATCTGCTTTATTATTCAAAATAATGCAAATGAATGGTTAGTAATATAAAACCTATAATCACTGGTTGACAAGATTAGCCTCATAGGTGGATTATTATGAGGAAAAGGGGGAAATGAACTTTATATACTGCCCTACATAGTATTCAGCCTATTTAACGTTGGGAACACAAAGATCTGCACTTGGCATTGATTTGTGTTTGGTATATTTTAATGTACAGTATAACATCCTATATTACATACATTCCTCTCTTTTGCCGTTTCTTTGTAGTAGGCAACTTGTATTAGAGCAGGTTTTAAAATGCTTCTCGAACTGGAGAATAACTAGGTAGCAGAAGCATAATAACTGTTTGTGCCCTTGACTATATGGATCTCATTAAATAAATATGAAATATATTTTATTTTGAGAACACTGAATTGCTTTCCTTATCGAGATATATCAGCACAAATTGGTTTTGCCATTTGATTGCTTTGAAAAAGTACCTATTTAACATCTTCTAGCTTTGTAATAAACATTGCTTGAGGTAATGTGTAGTGTTTTATTTCATTATAATGGGCAAAATTGCTGCTTGATAGCAGACTTGTTTAACTTTCTTTTTTGATGCAAAAAAATTACTGAAAGTTAAATTAGTTTTATTCTGGAAAGATCATAAGCTGAACTACCACGATGTATAAAAAGGAAAATACAATCATTCCTTGATGAGTTTCAATTTCTTCTGGGATTATTGAATTCACATTTGGAATTCCTCACATTTTGAATTCTTCATCCATAAACTTGTCAATTTTGCCTTTCAACAATTTTCAATGTTACTAAGACTTTCTAATTTTATTAATTTAGAAAATTTCAAGTTGTTATTTCTTCAAGTCTTTATATTTGTGGGTGTATCTGCTTTTGTTATTTTAAATATTGGTGCACTTTTCTTCTTCCTTAGGTGTATTATAAAATCTAACTGACTTTTTTCTACTTTATATTTATTTTCTCTCTGAAATGTAGTTCTGATTTTATGTTAATTATCTGCCTTGCTTTCCATGAAGTTGCTGTTGTTCATTTTTACACCATTATGTTGCCTTTCTTCCACTTAAATGATGAACACCAGCCTATCACATGGGTGTGGTAGTTTTTATTACTGTTCACAATATCCATTTTTTCTTCCTGATGATGATCATATTTTCTGCCACTTAACAGTCAGGCTTGGCTGTGTGTTTTTCTTTGGCCAATGAAATATGAGATGTGGCACATGTCATGTCTAAGCAGCAGACAGAAGAGACTGATTATGATTATCTATACCCTCTTCCCCCCTGCTTTAAATACCAGAAATATGTCTGCATCACCTAATCCCAGAGTGGAGACAAATATTAAAGGGAGGGGGTGAGGGGGTGGGAAGGCCAGCAAACAATAACACACATATAATAAGTTGATAAGTAAATCATTGCCTCACATGCTAAGGTTTGGTGTTCTTTGGTGCAAAATAAACTAGCTTGTGTTGACTAAATAGTCCCTTACATCATTAATGGGCTAAGGGGGGAAAAACATAGTCATATTATTTGAAAAATAATCAATAAAGATGAGAATATTCCATTTCATAACTTATAACACCAGCCTATCACACCAGTCATCATGAGAACATCAGACAAATTTCAATACAGGGCATGTTACAATACACCTGACTGGTACTCCTCAAAACCATCAAGGTCATCAAAAACAAGGAAAGTCTAAAAAAATGGTAGAGACAACTGGAGCTTAAGGACACATAACAACTAAATGCAATCTGGTATCCTGGATGGGGTTCTGCGACAGAAAAGAGGCATTAAATAAACACCATGGGGTGGGGGCGGGGGGAGGGACCACCTACAATAACATGTAATCCAACATCCTATAAGTAACAAAACTCCATCATCTGTCAACAAATTATATGTATTTAGAACTATTTATCTTTAGTTGTTAATCCTCACATGAGAATATTTATTCCATTGATTATTAGAGAGAGTGGAAGGAAGGGGAAGAGACACACAGAGAGAAACATTGATGTGAGAGAGACACATTGACTGGTTGCCTCCTGCACGCACCCCAACCATAGCTGGGGATTGAGCAAAGGAGCCTTCTGAATTTATTTGGGGGAAGGCTAGGCTATAATAGATGGGCGTGGATGGATTCCAAGCAGAACTTCTTAGCAATTCTGACCCAAATACTAGGGGGTCACAATAGCTTTACAATGGTGCTGAGATAGAAGTCCCACAGGCCTGCCCGCTCAGCCAGACTCCATAGCAGGACATTGACCAGCTGTTCGCAGCTTCCATTGTGCTTAGTACAAATGACCACTTTTAATGGGTCCTAGAGCCTGAAGAAGAATGTAGGCAGTACCAACACATGCGTTTTGTCATTTTTAACTTGAATTTTGTGTTGTGGGTCGATGGCCATATCAAACATAAAATCTAACTTTTCTTTTATTCATAAAATGCAAAAGATTGATAAAAATGTCAATAGTGTGTGTGCCACAACATTATAAAATGGTCATTTTTGCTCTTATTGGAAGGTTAGGTAATGTTCCAACTGCAAATTATTCCCTTGGTCAAACTTCAGATTAAGCACTAACCAGCCAGATGAAAGAAGGCAAATAGAAAGTTGTGTTTTCTAAGGCCAGTTGGAAAGCAGATCTGTTTGCAGCTGGATCACATTGTTTAATTATGAAACATTCATTAAGCATTTAAAAAATATTTTTCTTAAGCCCTTGAACTACGATGGTCTTTCAACAAATTTCTTTTCAGATTTAAAGTGAATAGTTTCCTTTTATTTTTTAATAATAGACTTCTTATGAGAAATTTTAGATTTACAGAAAATTTAAGCACAACATTCCCAAATACATCCTCTTCTCCTGCACAGTTTCTCCTATTGTTAGCAACTTGCATCAGGGTGGTGCCCAGGGAACAGCTGGGGAACCAATACTGATACATTTTTTATTAAAGGCCACAGTTAACATAAAGGTTCACACTTTAGGCTTACATGCTATGGATTTTGGCAAATATAGAAAAGTCACATATTCACTAGTATAGTATCATAGAGAATAGTTTCACTGTCCAAAAAATCCCCCCTGCTCTACTTATTCAGCTCTACTTTCACTAAACACCCAACAACCACTGATCTTTGTACTCTCTCTATCGTGTTGCCCTTTCCAGAAGGCCATGTGGTTGGAATGATATAGTATACTAGAGGCCTGATGAATGAAATTCGTGCAAGAGTAGGCCTTCCTTCCCCTGGCTGCTGGCACTGGCTTCCCTATGACACTAGGACCTGGGCTTCCCTCTGGCAGGCACCTGGGACCCGGGCTTCCCTCACAGCCCCGGCTTTGTCTGGAAAGTTGTCTGGAAAGACGTCTGGTTTAATTAGCATATTACACTTTTATTATTATAGACTAGAGGCCGGGTGCACAAAAATTTGTGCACTCGGGGGGAAGAGGGGGTCCCTCAGCCCAGCCTGTGCCCTCTCGCAGTCTGGGACCCCTCGGGAGATAATGACCTGCTGGCTTAGGCCTGCTCCTGGGTGGCAGAGGGCAGGCCCAATCCCTAGGTGCAGCCCCTGGTTGGGCTCAGAGCAGGGCCGATTGGGGAGTTGGGGCGCCTTCCCCTGTCATGAACAGAGCAGGGCCAATAGGGAGGTTGTGGCCCCATCCCCTGTCACACACAGAGCCACAGGGCGATCAGGGGGGTTGGGCGCTGCCTCCTGTCACGCTGATCCTGGTGCCAGGAGGCCTCTCGGCTACACTGATCCCGGTGCTGGGAGGCATATTACCCTTTTACTATATAGAATAGAGGCCTGGGTGGGGGCTGGCTGGTTTGCCCTGAAGGGGGGCCTGGATCCGGGGGGGGGTCCCCACTGGGGTGCCTGGCCAGCCTGGGTGAGGGGGTGGTGGCTGGTTGCAGCTGGTCACACACCCTTCAGGGGGGGGGTCTCCACTGGGGTGCTTGGCCAGTCTGGGTGAGGGGCTGAGGGCTGTTTTCAGGCTGGAAGGTGACTGAAGCTCCCAACTGAGGATCAAGCTGGAAACCCGGTCATGCACCATGACCAGGAATCGAATCATGATCTTCTGGTTCATAGGTCGATGCTCAACCACTGAGCAACACCAGCTAGGCTTGTTTTACTTTCTTATGTAGTGTCAACTCAAGTAAGTACATATCAGCAATTTAATTTTCACAGCAACCTTGAAAACCAGGCAGTCTCTGACCATTACAAGAGAGAGAAATTTGAGGCATAGAATATGTAACATATGCAGGCCAAGAAGAAGTGGAAATGGGATTAAGACAATCTGTTAGACTCCGACATTTCATTGTATCCTTCCTTGGTGTCCTGTTCAAGGAAATGTACAGTAATAAGAAGGAAAGATAAATCTGTGTTCAGAATTTATAGTGACATAAAAGAATTGTGATCTTCTCTGCTCCCCAGGGGAATAGCTCTATTATGTTCTATGTTGCTTTATGGAAAAAAAAATGACCACCTTATAAAGGCTAATTCTCAAGAATATTACAACAAGCAAGAGGTTTAAATCATTTTCTTTTGGAATATATCTATATCTATCTATCTATCTATCTATCTATCTATCTAGATCCGGGATGGGCAAACTTTTTGACTTGAGGGCCACAATGGGTTCTTAAACTGGACCAGAAGGTGGGCAACTTCATTAATTAAGTAAAATAAAGACAGATAAATATACTTAATTTCTAGCAACTTAAAATAATCTAAATAAATAGTTCCATGGAAAATCTGAATAATCAAAGATGTCCATATTGAAAAGCAGAGTGGGCTGGAAAAAAATGTGAGATAAAGAGTAAGCAAGACCTGTGCTCAAATACCAGTGAGTGAGAAAAATGATTTAAAAGTGCCTGATATATGTGTCCCTCTTGAAAACTAAGAATGGCCTCCTTCCACTCCTTTCCTCCCTTCCTTACTTTCTTCTTTGTTTCCTTCCTTTCCTTTTTCCTATCTTTCTTCCATTCTTCTTTCTCCTTTTCATCTCTCTAATGCCAGGAAAATATGAAATTAAACCAACCTTTTATAAATCACAAAATAAAGCAAGTGACATTCAGTTAAGGAGCATCTGCTGTTCTGGTGTGGAGCCGTCAAGTGCCTTTTGAATATTTACTGAGCAGCATATCTGCAATTTAAATACCTTGTTCTGGTTAATAAGAGTTGTCAAAGAAGCACATTAACATGCCTTAGGGACTAATTCTGAACTTCGCAGACTTTATGTGTGGGAATAGGCAAGCCTATAACATGAGTTGCACAATCCCAAAGGCTATACTTACACATTTTATGCAATTACGGTTTGAACAATCAAATATTTTGTCTTACATTGTATTTTCACAAAAATAATTCAAATATACACTATAGAAGATGTTGTGAAAAGGGGCTCCCTACACTTACATTTATGCATTAATAGTAATATGTTTATAGATATAGAACGAATTTTTCTCTTTAAAGGTAAAATATATTTTAGTAAATAGTCAACAATGTGTTAGAATAAGTGAGTAATAGGTTAATGTGGAAAAATGACTCCTTGTAGGCAAGTTTTGCATCTTATTGCTACTTTACAAAAAAGCTTTAGCTTAACTTTTATGTCTTATAAAAAAATTCTTCTCATACCAACAGAAAAATGATTTCCAAATATGAACGTCTACTATCAACCCCCAAAAGAAAGAAGAGTGGGTGGAGAGAGGTAACACACACATTGAAGAATATATATTTTCCTCTGCATTTTCAATTAACCTGAAAGTAAGACAGTCAAATTACATTCCTTTTGTATATTTCTTTTCTTGCATTATTGTCATTGAATGTGGGGTTTCTTTTATAATTAATTTGTATATTTGTTTCATTGAGGTCATAACCATCTTATAGTATCATAGTATGTATTTAATTTTATCTTCAAAAATAAGAAAAGGAGAGATGGGAAAGGAAAAGGAGGAGAAGGTGAAAAAAGGGGAGGAGGAGAAGGAGGAAGATGAAGAATAGGACATTCTTTACCTCCTCGATTCTCAGGGCCCTGAAGGAGCAGGTTGGGCTCTGCAACAGCAATGACATAATGAATACACATTTATCCCTCCAGCATGTACAATTGTGTGATTCTTTTGTTAAATCAATTCAAGACAGTAATTCTGCTAGTATTGCAGACAGAAATTCTGCAGTGAGTGAATAACATTAGAACTGGTAGCTCTGTATACAATGTGCTCTCTAGGGACAGTCCTCAGTAGGAACACCACAACTAGACAGAAATGAGGAACACAGGAAACAGAGACACCAATTCCGTATAGATGATGCTTCATTAAAGAAATTCTGCAAAGACAAATTCCAAAGAAAGCAAATATTTAAAATTACCCAATGCAGGATTCATACATACAGTTCAGTGAATTGTTCAAAAGCTTCTGTAAAAGTAAAAAAAATATATATAGCCTCTCACAGAAGAACAAAAACCTTGAGTTGAAAAACAGCACAATAATCAGATAAGACAGTAAGAGCTCTGAATTGAGGAATGATTTAGATAATTGTGAATAAAAAACATCATTCATGAACTAAAAGTCTGCAATGGAAACCGTAAAAGCAGAGTCAATAGTGTGGGATCAGTGAAGCAGAGGACACTGGTGAAGCCCTCCCTGATTGTATGCTCTAGGGAAGGGAACAATATAGGGAGGCAAGTTAGAAAATACACAAGACAATGTATGTCCAAAATAGGAAAATAATAACGTGTCTGAACGGTAAAACAGATGTATTAGAATACAATCTGAAGTGGAAATATTATAATTTTTATATTTACAAAATATTTAAAATTTATTCAATACATAAACAGTTCTGAGCATTGAAGACTTACCTATTTTATGCAGACTCAAAGGGCTCACCATGTTTAAACCAAGTCAATATAAAGCGATCCACACTACACATAAACAGGTACAATTAACTATTATATTATAACAACAAGCAAAACATATTGAGTGCAAGCAAATTAAAAAGATATTTGGTCTGGTCTGAATATTTTGAGTCCCCCCAAAATTCATATGATGAAATCTTCATGCTCAATGTGATGGTATTAGGAAGTGATAGAGTTTGCAAGGTGATTAGGTCATGAGTCCTCATGAACACCATTAATGCTCCCATGAAAAGACCCCATAGAACAGTGATGACGAACCTATGACATGCGTGTCAGAGGTGACACGCGAACTCATTTTTTTTGGTTGATTTTTCTTTGTTAAGATATAAAATAAATATAAAAAATATGTCTTTGTTTTACTATGGTTGCAAATATAAAAAAATTTCTATATGTGACATAGCACCAGAGTTAAGTTAGGGTTTTTCAAAATGCTGACACGCCGAGCTCAAAAGGTTTGCCATCACTGCCATAGAACTCCCTGCCCCTTTCATCAAGTGAGAACACAGGGAGAAATCTTCAGTCTGCAACCCAAGGAGAGGGACCAGACCTTGACCACGATGGTGTCATGATCTTGGACTTCCAGCCTCCGGAACTGTGAGTGGTAAATGATGTTGGTCAGTCACCTGGATGGTGGTATTGTTCTAGCAGTCTCAAAGACTAAGACAATGTTACTGAGTCCATTAGCATTGAAGAAATTCCAAGCCTCCTGCTTTGGGAGTAAGGAAGAGCCCAGAGACCAAGTGCTTTGCAATTCCAGAAGGAGGAAGGACCACGGATGGCCTCATCAGCCTCTTTGACCAGACAACCATTAGGACAGACTTCACTAGGTCTCTGAGCTCTGTTTCAGTGAATTATTACATGAAGGCCTAATCGTCCAAGTCAGCTTTTGTTTCTCAGTCTGTAAGAGTAAATGAGTTTTCACATTTCCCTTTTTTACCCATGTCCGAATTCTCAAACCCTTTCACTATGTCCTTTGATATTCATATATCCTCTACATTTTGAATTAAATCTCTAAAGGTTCTTCTCTGCTTCCTGCTCTAACTGAAATACCACTCTCTCACGAAGATAAGCTTTACCGGTATCCTCTGAGCGGCTGCTGGTGTTGGGGGTTGAGGTCATCTACCACACTTCCCATATTTGAGGATTAGTAATGTCTTTCCTGTCCTCATTGCCACTTACAAACTGTTTCCCATCCCTTTCCTAACTAATTAATTAATAATTGTAGTAATTTTGAATATTATGTCATAAGACTATATTACCTATTGATCTACTATACCATCCATCTCCCAAACTCCAAGTCCCTTCTTATTTCTTGGAAAGTTCAGCTACTTATTTATTTAATTGACTATTCCTCTGCTCTTAATTGCTCATAGGTCAAATATTCATGTAATTAATATTTACAATAAGTGTGCCATTGTTCCATTGCCTTGTTATTGACCCTGACCTAGCTACTCATTTACAGGTTCATTGTGCATATCTATAATAATAAAAGTATAATATACAAATCGACCGAATAGTTGAACAGTAAAACGGCTGTCCAGACGACCTTCCAGATGACCTTCCAGAAGACCTTCCAGATGAAGCTGGGGCTGTGAGGGCCAAGCCTCTTGCATGAATTTCGTGCATCGAGCCTCTAGTAAATACATAAAGCTTTATTCATTCATCCATGATAGACACTTAGGCGGTTCCCTATCTTGCTATTATGAATATTGCTGCAACAAGAGTGCAGATATATCTTCAATATTGTTTTCATTTTGTGTGCGTGTGTGTGTGTGTGTGTGTGTGTGTGTGTGTGTGTGAAGGAAGAAGTGGAATTGCTGCATCACATGGTATTATATTTTGAAAAATCTCTATACTAATTTCCATACTGGCTGCTGTACCAAGTTATTTAAAACTAAAATACTATATGTTAGGTTCATTCTAAGCCAATTATTCCATTTCATCACAATCCTTTAGATAGGGCCATATGATCAATGCTAGGCCCATTTTGAGTCAACTCCAAGAATTTCACTGGAGTTATACAGGAAGGTGCTTTCTCCTTATTCTAAGATTCTTAATTATAAAATTATGTAAAACGAGAGTTGTTAGCAATCACTGTGAGGGGAGAATTGTCAAAGAAAACAACCCATCCATAAAATCAGAAACAAGTGATGGAAAAGACCATCTTCATGTTAGCTTTAAGTTGCTGGATTAATACTAACCTATTACATGAACCAAAATGACTTTTCTTAAAATTAATTTGAATTAATTTTGTATCAGTTAATATCTGAGAAACTTATGATTAGCATAATTTTGTATTTCTCACTTAATCTGTTTTTAAAATTCAAAAGAAATTTTTGCTTAATATATGAAATCATCCACAGATGGACTGAAGCTTAGTTTATGATAGTTGTCTTAGTTTTGTATGAAAACTGTGGAGAAAACACAAGATGTAGTTGAAATTATCTCCCATAAGAACGTAATATTAATTCAAGTCTTCCTCTTCTTGCCTTTTAATTTGTTCTTTTGCAGAATTGATTGGGGTGTATCTATTCCTGTAGTCCTTTTCAGACAGTCTATCTAAATAGGCCTCAGGAAGAAGTTGTCAAAGTTCAATGCTATCCTACACTATAAAAACAAAACAGTTTTTAAAATAATTACTATGAAGTAAAATGTAAATTTTATTTGCTTTGAAATAACACATTATGGAATGAGGAATGACTATTTAAAATGTGAGTATTTTGTTTTGTTAACATTTTTACTAGAATCAGTTTCAGAGAATAAATTAAACCAAAGAGTTTTCATAAAAATCATACTTAATCTCCATTGGTATGAAGGTTCAGAATAATGGGAGAAAACACAACCATTATATACTACAATAATATACGATAGGATTCATGTAAAAAAATCAGTGACTAAATAGCCTTTCATTTTTATGAGTAGAGGTTAGAGGAAAACCAAAAAGAAGGATAACAAATACAAAAACTTTAGGAAATTATTTGTTGGAATTTTTCATGTGAGGGCATACACTGTAATACAATTTGCATTGTTTAGATTAATGTAGTTAATTTACAGTGGAATTAGGAGAAAACTATTCCCTTTCAATGGAAATAAGATTGTACTGCTAAACCATAGAGATAGTGTTAGAATCAAACATTACATATTTTAGCTATGCAATGTTAGACATTTGTTCCTTACAATATTTGGTGGAACTTTACAAAGATAATCAGATGCTTAAAATAGGAAACATCTGGCCCTGGCTGGTGTTTCTTGGTGGTTAGAGCTTTGACCCTCACACCCCAAGGGTCTCGTGTTTGATTCCCAGTCAAGGGTACTCAAGAGCACGTACCTGGGATGCAGCTTCGCTCCCCAAACCTGGTCGGGTCGCATGCAGAAGGCAGCCAGTTGATGTGTCTCTCTCACATCGATGTCTCTGTCTCTATTTCTGTCTCCTTCTCGCTCTCCCTCTTCTCCACCTCCCTTCCACTCTCTGAAAAGCAATGGGACAAAATATCTTCAAGTGAGGATTAATAACAAAATAAAAATAAAAAATAGGAAACATCTGTGAGAATGAGAAGAAAGGTGTTTCAGAAAACATGTCTGCCTTAGAGGGCGTGGTCTCCAGATCCACTTCACCCCAGGTCCAAGAGGTCAATGGGGCCTGTGGTTGAGCTATTTCTCTGAGCTTTGGTTGTTGGCCCTAAGGACACATGTTCTTCTTCCTGATGAAGTTAATTTGTATAAATCAGGACCCACAAAATTTAGATACCCCAGTGGCCTGACCCACATCACAAATCTATACCTATGTCAGCCTGCACTTACAGAAATAGGGGTCAAGGATACTTAACCTACACCCATCAGGATCCTTCCCCTCAGCTTTAGTGAGCTCATCTCACCCTAGAAAACAGGACCTGCTGGACTTACAAGGAAATCCCCACCTCTGAGCCCATCCTGTTCTGTTCCCACATTGCCCCTTCTAAGGTTCCATATACCTCGCCCTTGACCCAAACCCTCTGGCACAATGCTCCACTGCTTGTGAGGCACCATGGTCCCCAATCCATGGACCTTTTTCCCTTCAATAAAGGACACCAAACTCCTTACGCAATTGTTCTAGTTTATCATTTGACATTTTCTACTTTCTGGAATGTGCCTTATGGTAAGTGTCCAGTGTTCCTGGCTCACTGCATTGAACCTAGTTTTTAATATTTTTATTTGAATATATTCAAATAATTTAGCATTTCTTTCACTATAAAATGCATCCTTGTCTTAAATGTTAACTCTGTTAAATACCTTATAATTTTCCTGGTATTATCTGGGAATGAATTCTGTCTCAAACTCGTGTCACTGGAATTTGATCTGGCTTGTGTTCTTTGGGAAGTAACATATGTGAACAAATGTCACTGGACACATGGAGCAACAGAAATATCCTCTTCTTTCAGCCTAGATGTCACTTCAATGAAGTAATAAATGACAGATGTAACATAAAGGTTTTCTTCCTAATGTATTTATTTTTTGTTTCTAAAAGCAGTGGTTGGGGAGAGCTTTACAAGTCAACCTATTTTGTCATTTAAATAAGAACCAATCAGCAGCAGCTTATATCTCAGACCAACAGTGAATTTCTGTTACTAAAATTAACTTTCTAAAACACAGACATGAAGAAACTAAATGGAATATACACATTTTAGGATGTCATGAATGGTGCTTCATAACTTGGACAAATTTACTTTTGTACACTCACCAAAGGCTCAAACCATTCCTAGCTTCAGTATAAACTATTTCTTGTCTAATCACCAACAGCTTTGCTTTATAGCAAAGAACTGAAACTTCTCTTGGTCTGCATTTGCTATTTTTGTTTGTTTATTTGTTTTGTGGCCAGACTAATGTCTTTTTGCTTCTTTCTTATGCTTCAACTGTAAGACTGAAGGCCATTTCATTACTATCCATTAACCTTTAGGAACACATAATTTACTTCTTCACATGCTAAAGGATTTACAAACATGGAGGTTCCTCCAAATGAGTTGGGATGCAATATAGGATTCATTCAATTTATGGGAAGAGTCCTGCACTTGGAGAAACCAAGATGGCGGCATAGGTTAACGCCAGAGATTGCTGCCTCGAACAACCAATTCAAATTACACCTAAAAGACGGAACGGGCATCATCCAGAACCACAGGAGGGCTGGCTGAGTGGAAATTCTACAACTAGGAGTAAAGAGGATATCATGCCCGAGGGGAGGGTAAAGGGGAAAGAGCAACCAAAGGACTTACATGCAGGCATAGAGGCCTAACCAATGGACACGGACAACGGGGGGGTGGGGGTGGTGGTGGAGGGTGATGTGGGGACAGGGACACATATGTAATATCTTAATCAATAAAAAACATATTAAAAAAAATAGTCCTGCACTTAGTACATAATCAATTTTAAATTTCTTTCATATCTTCACCTGGAAAATGGCATCATATATTTCAACCTGACTTTATTTGTTCAATTCATTGACAGATTCCCAAAGCTCCAACAAAATACATAAGTTTAATACAGAGAGGGGGGCAAAAATAGGTTTACAGCTGTTGGTATGAAAAATAATACAATAATTAATAACTAATTCTAGAATAAACTGTTTTTGCATACTCATAACTGTAAACCTATTTTTGCCTCACCCCATATTTAATTGTAGCTTTTTCACTTTGTAGAGCAAGTTTCTACAATGGATAAAAATTTATCTAAAGTCTTTCATTTCCATGTAGATGGGTACTTCCAACTATTGATGTAGAACTTTTTCCATCCTCTCAATTTTTCTTTTATTGAAGAATTATGTAGCAATATAGGTATAGAATTTGTGTCATTTATTTAAAGATATTACCTTTACTCTCCAACTCATCTTCATTACCTAATCGATTTTGCCTTTTCTTATCTTTTAATGTGCTTTAATGTATTGTTTTGCTCTATTGTTTACATAACTCACTGACATCAAGAGCATATATATCTTGTTCACCATGGTACCCTTAGTGGGGGCATGGTGCCTACATGTGCAAATTATGTAGTAAATATTTATTCACTGAAAAAATTAATTATTGAATAATTAAGTTGTTTTACAATTATTTTATAATAAAATATCATTAAATCAATAAATGTTGGATAACAGTCTGGGGGAAATATGTAAACACATTGCAAACATTAAAATGGAACAATGAGTGATTTTTTATTGATACTTATTTTTCTCTTAATAAATCTTCTGAATGCTATGGTTTATCTTTTAGTAGATTACGTAACATAAAAATACAATTATCTGAAGACCTATAAGGCACTCAATATATGTATGTTATGTTTGCTCATTTTCTAAAGGAATAGTTGCTGTATATGCTAATTGAATGGATACAGTTTGAAGTACAAGCTATAAAATGAGTATTTAGCAGCATTCACCACATATTAGGACAACTCTCACTTTCAATTTCTCTTCTATTAGAGCAATAATGAATGGATGCAGTGTTCTAAGCAGGTTATTTCCATATGACTGGTGAAGGTTAGCCGCTTGCTGTCAATGCAGAGGGAATGGACTAGGATGGCATTGTTGTCTTGGCGAAGATGTTGCCTCATAGTGAAACAGAGATCAAGATTGTGGGATTTCTGGAGATGGGCTTTCAGATAAATATTCCTGTAATACCTTGTGTGAGTCTGTGGGATAGATCATGGAAAAACAAAGCAAGACTGCTTGAGTGAGAACTAACCATAAAGGCCGATTAGGTTTGTTGGAGCTTCCTATGTGGTACTATGTGAGCTGATAAAGTAATTCCACGTCACATTGCCTTAAATTAGGCAGGAACTCAAAATGACATCTTCAGTAATTTTTTAAAGGACTTAATTTGACTTTCAGATTGTGGGAGGGTTAATGTTTCATGCTCTGTATATATGCCATTTATCACAAGATAATTTACTGAGTGTATCATTTTCTAAATGTTCTGTAAGTTGTTCTATTCTTGAGTCTCTTTCACATATATATATATAATTTGTGATATTAACCATACAAAACAATCTGGTAGTTAAATCCAACTCTTCCTCTACATGGCATCTGTACTTGTACAGTTGAACATGACTGAAAGGATGCAAGACATGCCACCATGCTGACCTACCACATTTCAGGGAGGAGGTTAATAAGGAGAGAACAGCCTCTGAGGAAAGAGCAAAGCCTTGCTTATACATAATTCAATGAAAACTTGTCCCAGGAAATTGAACTTCCCTACCACCAGAAACATAAACCAGAATGCCCCAGTTAGGGAAGATAAAAAACAATAGCTCTCAGTCTCAGTGAATACTCTGACATTCTGATGGTTGAATGCTTTAAACCAAGCAACATAAACATACTGTTACTGGTACATAATAAAAATCCCCGGTGGAAAACAATTTTTAAAAAACTGTTTTGAGGTGCTTACAGGTTCCCTGTGCCTCACCTTTATAGATGTATTTTCCAGGATTACATCGTTTAAAAGGAACTGTTTGCTAAGAAAAGCTTCCCTACCAATGTTTGCTCAATTCTGCAAGCAACTTGTGCTCAGTGTAAGGGGTTATCCGTGGGGAATGTTGGCATTCATGCATTATCTGGTGCTCTCAAGGGGACCATTTGGCTTTACCTTAGGATTCTTAAAATTGTTTAAAACAAAAAGTGTAGCACTATCTCATGAGGATAAAGTAAGTGGATATAATACACATGAAAATTATCATATGAATAATGGGGGATAGATAATGCTATGTCCTTGTAAGGTTTCTACACTTTTCACTAAGTGACACAACACTAATTATATCAGGCAAAATTAAGGATGTATCTTTTCATCTGTAGAGGAACCACTATGACATAATGCAGAGAGGTATAGAAAATTAAAAAGAATTTTAGAAATTCAATTAATCTGAAAGAAGGCACAAAAAGAAACAGGAAACAGATGAAATGAAATGAAAATACATTTTAAAATGGTGGATCTAAATCTAACTATATTGATAATTACATTAAATATCAAATTAAACACTCCGATATTGTCATAATGAATTAAAAGGTAGGATTAATTATGTGCTGTCCACAAAAGACATCCAATAATAATAGGACTTTTCAATTACCATACCTATCTGCATCTTTCTATTCCTTTAATATTCATGTCTGATTACTTTTTTCCAAAACTAAAGATCTTCACATTTCTGATTATAAAATCAATACATATGCATAGAAAAAGGCAATACCTTACCAGGAAAAAAATAAAAGCAATGTCAGCAGTAATCACACTTCAATGGTTGACAAATCCCCCCCTCACCCCCCCATTCAAATTCATGTTCACCAGGACCTTCCAAATGAGACCTTATTGGGAAAGAGCGTATTTGCAGATTTAGTTCACGTAAAGATCTCCAGAAAAAAATCAACCTGAATTTTCAATCAACCTGGGAGGGGCTTCATTTTGATGACTGGAGTCCTTATAAGAAGAGCAGGGCACACAGAGACACAGAGAGAAGGCCATGGGGAAAAGCCAGGAGTCACCACAAATTCAAAGCGAGGAGAGATTTTCCCTAGAGCCTTCAGAGGGAGGGTGGCACTGCCTGACATCTTTATACACCTGGCCTCCAGAGCTGTGAGAGAATACATTTCTGTTGTTGTAGGCCAGCCAGTTTGTGGAAATATTTTGAAACAGTCCTAGAAAACTTATACACCCATTATCTCAAGATAGCTGTTGTCAACTATCTGAAGTATATTCCCATATTTTTTGTATGAATACGTTCATGCATGTATGTATGTATTATATTAAATATATGTAGACTACAGAGACAGAGAGAATAGAGACAAAAACAGAGTCAGCAAATGCACATCTAACTTTTAAATATAACCTCTTATTTAATTAAATTTACAGCATTTTTTATCATTTAATTATGCTGATGTAGAAAAGGCCTGTGAAATAAAGATGTATCCTGGATGCAAACAGATGCTACACTGAGAAGAATTCAAAGAATAGAAAGAGATAAGCAGAGAAAAAATACATAAGAGCATAAAGTTCTAGCAAATACACACACAAAGTAAAACAAAAAAAATGGGATTAAATCCTTCCCAAGGAGTGAGATGGAAAGGTGACATTCTTGCAAATTCACCCAATACTCCAAATGTTTACATTTTTTGAAAGCTATTCTAGAAACTTTCCCTCTTTTTAGTTATATGAAATCCACTGTGTTTTCATGAATTGTTTTGGTTCACCTGATGTAATCTTTCAAAAGCATGCAGAATGAAAGTGCTGTTGCTGTTTGAAAAAGAAGAAAACTGCTTTTATATAACAGTGTGGGCTTGTGAGGCTGTGAATTACACCTTTCTACAAAATGTTTTCTAAAATCTTGAAATTGGTTCCCTATGAGTCCCCTGGGCATGGAATCATACCTATTTCTCTGATGTATTTGGGAGGATGGGGACATAACTTGCATATGTTAATGAGGGAGACTAGAGAATAGGAAAGGAGCAACTAACACTGATTTAATTTTACTACAATTTTGAGAGCACTTATTCTTTGAATGAAAGTGTTCTCTTGTAGAATTCACCCTGCACATTCCAGCCTGTTTAACCCTCCAAGATTTGTGGTGAGATATATTTTTAATTAATTATTTTTAAACTTTGATAAATATAACAAAAGTATATATCTATGTTTTGTTTCATCATGCTTACACAAATAATAAAATCATACTAGTTACAATGCTGAAGCTTTGATATTCATGAAACATACATGTTCAACACTACTTGAGGGAAATTATTAATCCCCATTCATGGATTTCTAAGGCTTTTTCAAGTTTTGATGACATAATATGTATTTATAGAGCTTTTCAAAAAAATTTTATATTTCTGAAGAAATATGTTTATTTTCTTGTGTGTCTTTCCAAAGGAGCATGCTAATGTGATATTTTCTACTCTATTTGCTTGAGTGGATAAAGCAAAAAAAGAAGAGGAGTTGGAGGAGGAGGGAAGGAAAGGAGGGGAGCAGAGAGGGGAGATGACAAAGCAGAAACTCATTGGATACATTTCAAATTAACACCTCTACCGATCTCATTTTTTTCTTAATTTATAGCTTGGCCTTAAGACATTCTACAATTTTAATTCTAATTTTTGGTAGCTTGAAATGTTTATATTTATAGATAAATTAATGTAATGTGGAAATATAGACACTCAGAACTCCCCAAGGAATACTAGTTAATTTTGCTATAGAGTAATGTTTTAGATTTATCTTTCTATTTGCATGGAATTTAAATCATATTGTCACTTGTGATTACAAAATAGCTTACCTGCAATTCTAGCTCACTTGGAATCAATGATTACAGCAGATAACCTTGCATTACATGTTTCAGAGCAAATCTGTTAAGGTTGTAACAAAGTCATTGGCATAGCTGACTTTATGAGAGATGTTTGTCTTTGTTAGGCCTTTTCTATAATGAAAGGATTTAAAATTTCAGCTTGTCTTCAGTTGAACTAACAGAAAAAAGAAAAAGACTGAATGCAATTCTATGAACATACCAAAAATAAGAGATCATTGGATCATAAACGAGAGAAAATATATTCTCTTTTTTACATAGCTCGAACATCATCTGTAAAGACACAGTTGAACTACAGGTATTGAAACACATTTTATTTTCCAAAAAGTCTGTTTTTCTTAACAGCTACAGGTAACTAACATGCAAAAGGTAAACAAAAGAATGAGAGAAAAAATATTAAATATATATTTCTGATAATATTTTAGATGCAAAATAATCTAAAAGTGTTGTTTAATTGTTGATTTTTCAACAAAATTATCATTCCCAGGATATAGAGCAGAATAAAAGCAGAATCTATAGGTCATATGGAAAAATTAAATGTTATAAAAATAAATATTAAAGTGTTAACTTCTATGTTTGCATATTTTTCAAGTGGTTTTAAAAAACAGAAATTCCATAATTAACACTGTAGTGAATCTTACATCTTCAATGAACCATGCTAAACAGATGGAGAGAAAAAAGAAAAATTACAATGTTTGCTTCCATATTTGCTAGAACTGAATATATATTCTCAGAGCAAGTTGCTAATATGCTTCCTATGTTCTTATGGAAATCACTGTTTAAAAAAACCTGTGTATTTTTACATGTGCAAAGTATTACAGCTTTAAAAATTATTTATGTTTACATGTACAAAAACATATACAATAATTTTAGAATAGGTGGATATAAAATTCAAGTTCAGGCATTGATATTTGAAAAATAATTATGGTCAGTTTCTCTATTTCCCTAAGAAAAGAAGCAGCATTATGTGAGTAGCCAGTTACTATAACAAAAGCTTAATTTATGCATAATGATAAATATCTCTATTTTTAACATAAGAAAGTTACTAATAATATATGATCAATTGGATATTGCCTAAGATTACAACATATTGCAACAGACAACATATTTGTCTGTTTCAAAATATTCTGAGAGTTGGAAGATAGAACACATACAACTGTAATGTGTCTATATTTACAGAAAAATCTCTCTCTCATCTATCTATTCATCCTCTAGTAAGTCAAAACATTTTTTCTTCCTTGTAAATTAATGTTATTAAACAACAATAACAACAACAATAAAAGCACCTGCACGATGACAGGTATTTACTGAGATTACCAGAGAGGAAAACATTATTAAGGCTTTGACTCAAGAAGATAGAAGGAATATTGTCAATTTACACAAATCAAAGACATTTTCTCCACTTTTAAGAAATGGGAAAGTGTTGACAGAAGACTGGCGTAGTAGGGTATATTTTACCAAATGCAAACACACAGAATAGATACAATGAGGCCTGGAATGATATCTTTGATGTTTTCCTTCCTTTTGCAATCTTTCAGGAAGAGTTGTGGACCATTCTTCTCACAGTGATTTTCCAGGGCCATTGTCTACAAAGTATAGCTTTCAACAAGTTGGGAAATCCTTACTTCACCTTTGACATTGTTAGAGAACATAATATTATCTAGAAAATTATAGTGGGAACTTTTTCCAGCAGTGACATGGACAGTTTTTAAAGTGATCACTATGTCTGAATAAGCATTGTTTTTGTTTTTAAAATTATTTGTAACCATTAGTAAATGTTACAAGAGTAAAGGTGCTTCTGTAATCTGCTTTTAGATGTTTCCATAAAAGTAAATGCTCGTTTGTTTACCTAAAAAAGCATCAAACAGTTATTGAGATGAATTTTCATGAAATATAGGAACTATAATTTATAATCAGTTACCTATCCTAATTCCAATTCAGGGCTTAACAAATAATAGATGCTTATAAGTCCTTGAGTGAATAGGTAAGTGAATGAATGATTGCAAATACTAAGTAAGATAGAAAGTTATTCAAATCATGACATATTTACATCCAAATTTACTGGACATATGATCAAGGCAAATGGCTCTCTGTTTCAAAACTAATACACATTTCCATTAAATAGAAAACTGCATGAATGTATTTAAAATATGGTTTAAGTTCTCAAAATTTGATATGCATTAAAATATTTTCAGAGACACATTTATTATAAACTAGAGGCCCAGTGCACGAATTCGTGCATGGGTGGGGTCCCTCAGCCTGGCCTGTAATCGGGGCCAATGCGGGGGGCAGCCCTGGGGGAAGGGGCCGCAGAAGGTTGGCCGGCTGGGGGGAGGGACTGCAGGAGATTGGGCCAGCTGCCCCCCCCAATCTGGGCTGATGAAGGGGGCCAGCTGGCCATGGGAGGTTGACTGGCCACAGGAGGTTGGCTGTAGGAACACACTGACCACCAGGGGGCAGTTCCTGCATTGAACATCTGCCCACTGGTGGTCAGTGCACGTCATAAGCAACCGGTCAGCCTGTCATTTGGTTGTTCAGTCATTTAGGCTTTTATATATATATAGATTGTGAGATAGAGGAAGTTTAAAAATTGCTATGGCTTTAGCAAGTAGAACAAAATATCTGGAAATCAAGACCACTGCTAGATTTTAGTATTTCAAAATACCTTCTTTATATCTAGTCAGTGAGAGGTACCCCAAATCCATCAGCATCCTAAATATTGGTATGATGCCCCCTGAATGCATTCCTCTGGGAATTGCAACTTGATTCTGAATTTAAGAGAGAATGTCAATTGAAATGTGGAGTCTAAGAATTTATTGAATTACAAGATTAAGAGTAGAACCTGAGAGATGAATGTCATTACTGGTTCCCTTACAAACATACCCCCACTCTCCCTGCCCCTGGCATTGTGCTTTCCTTCAGACTAAACTTCTCTTATAAAAACTGAGTGCTACTACGTGGTCAAGAACAACATTAATCCCTCCAGCTTATTTATGACTCTGCACAGGAAACCTTGCTAAATGAGAATAAATGCCACATGGAGAATGAGACATTTTTGTGAGGTATTCATGGAGTGAGAATCTTTTCAGTTCTTAACTTGTAAAATAAATACAAAAGCAGAACATGAATTAAGTTTGTGGGAGATGAAGACATGAGAGAAAAAGAGAGAGGAGGCAATGGAATAGTTTCTTACCAACAGAAACAGTGCCTAATTGTAGTCGCCTCCTTGTGTACCAAAGAGGGAAAGGCGTCACTTCTGGTCTTTGTGTGCACCGTTACTGAGCTGTCAGTCACAGCCCCAGATTCCAATTAGCGGAGACCAGGTGAGATGTATCCACCTGAGCCCCCTGACAACCCAGGTGGGAAACATTTTTAGTGCAAATAGAGAGCACTGTAAATGTGTTTCCAAATGACTCATAAAAGGAAACCTAGTGTTCTTGCTACGTAGGTGTTGAACATCACTTGAGATACTCCTCCTGACTGAGCAGAGAATTAGAAACTG
>NW_006289416.1:12646131-12653479 GCF_000327345.1 Myotis davidii | reverse complement strand
GACACTTTCTACATAACATTAAATGCACCCCCGCAGTGCTGTTTATTTCACATTTGTTGTCATATTTTAAAGTTATATGTCTAATTAATTATGTTAACAACTAGAAGCCAGCAAGCAATTCTAAATTGCAAGGCACTGCCCACCCTCCAGTCCGGCCCTGCCTCCCACTCTGGGCCCCGCAGCAGTCTCCCTCTCCAGCCCTTGAAGCAGCCTTGGCTACTGCTGATGAGGCCCTCCCCAGCCAGGCATGCGTAGTACCCTGCTGCCCTACCCCCGATGCTGCATGCACAACCTCCTCCTGTCCGGTTGACCCGTCCGGGCGTTCCGGTTAACTAGCATTTTTCTCTAATACACACACACACACACACATATATATACACATGACTTTTTCTTAGTCCTTTGGCTGATCTCTCCCCCTTACCTCCATCCTCCCCTACCTTCCCTCTGAGGTTTGACAGTCTGATCGATGCTTCTCTGTCTCTGGATCTATTTTTGTTCATCAGTATATGTTGTTCATTATATTCCACAAATGAGTGAGATCATGTGATATTTATCTTTCTCCGACTGGCTTATTTTGCTCAGCATAATGCTCTCCTGTTCCATTCATGCTGTTATTGAATGAAGAAACTAAACTACATTCAGCTTTGAATACATAGCTGTGATACTAAATATTAATGTAAACTCAATGCTTTCCAATATGATCAGGTGCAAGGCCAGGATTCTGCTCTTGCCGTTCTTGTTAAACATTGTACCAGATGTCCCTGCTAATGCAATAAGGTAAGAAAACGATATAAAAGGTGTACACATTGGAAAAAATATGAAACTGTCTTTCTTTTCCAATGACATGATTGTCTACATAGAATATCAATAAAAACTCTTGGAACTAAAAAAATACTATGGCAAGATGAATGGACATAAGGTTAATATACAGAAGTCAATTGTTTTCCTATATACTAGTAATGAACAAATGGAATTTGAAATTAAAAATGCAATACCATTTACACTGGCCAAAATAGAAATACCCAAGCATAAATCTAAATAATCCTTTTTAAAACCTGTGAGGATCATAATCACCTTTTCTGTTTGGCAAAGTACTGGATGTCAGAGCCAAAATAAGAAGTCGAGGAAAAGAAATAATTGAATGTTACCCTGAGATGACAATGAAGTATTGGTAGAGTAACATGGATAAATCTCAATGACATAATATTGAGCTGGAGAAGCCAGAAACAAAACAGAAGATTCACTATTATTTTATTAACATGATGTTTAAGAACAAAGAGTTTGCTCTATAATGATGGATATCAGAATAGTGTTTACATTTCAAGGAGGGTATCATTGGGAGAACACAAAAACCAGCCTTCTGTGGTGATGGTAATATGCTATATTCACCTCTTTTCTGGTTATATGGCTGAAATTAAATGTAAAATGTTCCTCTATTAAATTCATTCTTATATGTTTATCTACCCTATTCAGTTTTTTTGCATTAATATCTCCTAACAATAGCATGTATATTCATATATTTTAAATTTTATAGTGATAATGGCATATTTCCTTTAAAGAAAATAAGAGGAATTTGGGGGCCAGGAAGAAAACCATAAGGCCATAGATAGTAGTTTCATGTCAAAGTAGGACTGAAGAAATTATTGATAACTTATAACATTATCGCTAATATGTTTTGCAGTTCAATCTTAAATTTTCACTTTTTAAAAATATTGTAGTTAGGTATATGGGAATCACTCATGCCCCATAATTTTGTTATGTGTCCAGGCTAATTATTTTATAGTCACAACTAGAAATGCTTTATAGATGTATCATTTATGTTTCAAGAAATATTTATTTTTTATATTCTGACCAAAAACTCCTAGAGCTGTATAAGGTATTTAAAGGATTGCCCTAGAGGATAAAAAGGATGGCTAAATATGATAAAGTACTCATTTGGAACAAATTCCTTCTTGCAGTTACATTATCATGAGAGCTTTTACTCCCTACTATTTAGTTGTAAGCATTGCTGACAATAGGAAAATAAGAAAACACATTTTTCCTTCAGAACAGTTTTGTGTGGGAGAGTCAGGAAGGCGAATTGAAATCTACTGTGGAGAGATTTTCCAGCTGGATGTTGATGGAATATTTTTACATCTTATATTTACAAAATATCCAGGAGGCTTAGGAAAGTTACAAACAAGTAAACTGTTATCATTCAAGATGAAAAGTTTGAGCTGAATTAAACTTCCTACCTTTTGGACTGCTTTTATTATTAAGGAATTCTTAGAGCTTAATCAACACAGTCACTAGCCTGCACCTAGTACTAGTTTGAATAGCATTGCAAAGTTGGTTTGTATAATTTCTTTCCTGTTATGTAAACAGCATACATTTAGAACAGTTTGATTATTTAAACCCAATGTACACATTAATTTAAATTCAATCTAACGAGCAAGAGATAAGGTATGTTAGCATGCCAGGTTTGGATAGCTGCAAGGTTAGTGAGGCAGAGCCAAGAACAGTATTGTAGAACGAAAACCTCTATTACAATTCTGTTACATGAAGACAGATGTATTGTAGGCCTAAGGATAGCATAAAACGTCTTCTGGCCCTTTTAAATCACAACAGGCGTACTTCAGAGCGCTGAAAAAGTCTTAACAGGCCCACGTGGACGCCGCAGTGAGTCCTCCCTGCACATCTGAGTTGCACCTGCACCAATAATTTCTCTGTGCTATGAAGGCCCTGCCTTATTTCTGTTTTCAGAGAGCATTGTTCTAAGTGATGAAGGTATAGTTTGAAGTGCGTATTTCACTCTTCAATGTGTTATTTTCAAACTTGCGAGCATACCGATAAAACCATAGAAATATGAATTCTCAATGTTGTCAATGATGGTAAATTTCTGGCCAGAGAAATGCATAGTCACAAAACACATGTTCTGAAATCTTCATGATCTGAACTGATAGATCAGAGATGTGACAAATCCAACACTGGTTTATGCTCCTCTAAGTGAAGATGAAAAGACACACTCCAAATATATTATTTATCTGGAACCTAAGTCTTCAGATAGTCTCAGATTTATAAAATATTTTGTAACTGTATCTATAAATAATATTGGTAGACAAACACAAGAATTGGCTATTTCCAATTTAAAAATTCTTCCTAATATCTGCTTAGATTACTTTTTATCTGGTTTCTACTGAAATATGCTTATGTATGAATGAAACAAAAACTTGCTCATGGTTATGTACATGAGGAGTACAAAACTGCTTTACAGGTAAAAGCAGAAAGGAAAATAAAAAAGTAAATCCAAATTCACAAAATTTTTTCCTATGGAATATGTCAACTAGATTCCATAAATGCCTTTCATTCCATAAATACATACATGTCTAATTTAAACTTGAATATTAATATTAGCTGAAATACAAAATATTCAATTGTGTGAAATGCTAACATCAAAGTGATTGCAATTAAATTAATTATATTCTGAAATACACAATCTCTTAAAATTACAATACAGGTTACATGACAGCATACTGCATAATTTTCTGCTAAAATAGTGGAAAATGTGAAAATAATAGCTGGTATGAAATTATATTAATCAACTTGATTAACTGATAAGTATAATACACTATTTAAAATCTGGTAACTAGAGTAAATAAAAATTTGATGATCATTCTATTTTAATATCAAATATACTTTTGGTTTTATATTCTTAAATATATATTTTGTCTTGAATATTAGAAAAAATAAAGGATATCAAATGTATTAGAAGTGACCACTAGATCTTATTTCTAATATAAATAATATTTAATATTTTTGTTGAAAAAGAAATGGGCTATTCAACTCTTTTGTAAAAAATTTATCCGTATTGCTGAAAGTATTACAGATGTCTCCTTTGTTGGTGGTTTTTTTCCCCCACTGACCCTCCACCCTATACCTGCCCTTGCCAGACCTTCACCACTCTACTGTCTGTGTCCATGGATTATGCATATATGCATATAAGTTCCCCAGTTAATCACTCCCCTGAAGAAGAAAAATGTTATGCACATTGATACAAAACATTGACTTGTGATTAACATTCTGTCCATAGTCTCAGTGCTATAAATGCAACTGCTTTCTGCAACAGTAGCTTCTAATCCTTTGAGACAGATACCAGAATTATATCTAATAGGAAGAGTAAAAATTTTCTTTCCTTGCTCTAGGCAAACTGTGTGTGTATATTAAGAGGATATCCATGTGGACAATGACATGAATTAAAATTGACCATATCGATAATTCTCAAGCTTTTCTTCTTTTAAACTTTTGAGTGAAATTTTTAAAAAATATATTTGAACAGAAGTTTGAATTGAGTCTCTCAACTGATATCAGAAGTTTAACTTGTTACAGTTAAAGAACTTATGCAACTTGATTTTGTGAAATTTTTTTGTCCTATCTTTCTCATTTTATTGGGATCTTCAGGGAAGAGCAAAATTAAATTTAAACGTTCAGTTGATCATGTATCAGAATCATATATTTTGAATTAATTTTTATTCTCTTCTCTGTCTTCTATTTATAATCAAAACTTGTAGTTATCTTACACTAACAATTAGATCTATGAACTAATCAGAATAGCCTTACTCTGTTCTGCTCTAAATTTGTGGATGTGAGTAGAAAGTGAGATATATTCCTGAATCTAATCTAAGAGTGCTTTGTAGCCATGGTTAAGCAACATTTCCACAAGTTCAAGATCAAAAAAATATTAGATTACTCCCAATATTTGGCAGAAATATTTTCTAAATACTACCTTTTGGGAAAGTATTCTAATGTAAATGAGTCCAAATTGTGCTGTTTCTTCCACCATAATGATATAGATCAAATGCTCCCTTTTGGCTAATCTTTGCTCAAGAACAAGTATAAGAGAGACTGAACTTGGGCTATAAATGTTAAAAAAACAAAAATTAAAAAAGAGAAGGGTATTTAACTTTTGGAGCCCATGTGTCAAATATCACTGCTCCTTCTACAAAGGGTTACACTGTCAAGGACAAGAGTCCTGAATAGCACAGGCAACCATAGGACAATCTCTGGTTTGATAGTTGAGACAGGTGCAGATGCCTACTGAACTGCAAAGTATAACCAATATCTGTTCTGAATAAAACTCTAATTTTATAAAGAAGTTTAGTAAAAGATGATAAAGAAGTAATAATAAATTCTTGATTGCATGAACAGATGGAAATATAAGCAATTAAAAGGCATATAAAAGTGAGGGCCTTTAATAATGCAATATACACATATATATAATTACACACACACACACACACACATATATATATATATATATCACATTACAAAGTTTATATTAACGGTTGGTTAAAGATAGAATTTTTGAAAATGATATTAGAAAAATTAAACCACTTGGAAATAAAAGGTAAATGCTTTTATTTAGAAAAAAAAAGATAATTTAAATATGCTTTAACAATTTAATGTTAAAAATACAATCACAACAAAAAGAATATACTGGTGAACTATTTTATAAGTGAAATGCCTAAAGCAGAAACCATCCAGGATTGAAGGGCTCTTTAGTAAATTGTTGATGGTGTCATTTCTCTTCCATGTCATAAGAGATGCATCTACCACAGACCCAGTCTCTTACACTTACGGGTCTTCTCTCTCTCTCATCTTCCAGGTTTCCCACACCACATAGTCACCTTGACACATTATGCTAGGTTACATGCAGCAGGATTCACATGTGTTCACCTTCTTTATCTGAAAAAATTCTTCCTTCTCTTGACCTTTTTACATTTCTGAGTTCAGAGAGCACAGATTCATTCTTTCTGTCCCAAGCCTGCACACATTTTGTGTTTTGAAATAAATTACAATTATTCAGGGGGAAACCCTATTTGATTTTGCATTTACTGAAGAATTAGAAAGAGATAGTTGATAAATGGTTGAAAATATGGGTCTGAAGGACCAGCGTGGGGAAATATATTTGGAGGTCATTATCTTCAAATCGTTGACATGGTTAAATTTCCTTTGAGAAATAGTGTTGGAGAGTGTGTAGATAAATAACCAAAGACTTAAGATAAAACTCTAAAGGGCATCATTAGAGAGAAGGCAAGAGAAGGAACAGGAGCCTGTGAGAAAAACATAAATTATAGCAGTAGGAAGATCAAGAGGTCGGCATTATCAAAAATGAAAGGGAAGAGGAAATACAAGGTCACTAACCTGTTATTGCCTTTTAAAAGTGAAGTAACATAGCGATTGTTGTACCAGAGAAAAGATCACTGGATTTTGTATTAGATGCCGACACTAATGACGTAAACAACCACTTTCAGGGAAGGGGCAGAGGGCAGAGGATAACTTACAGTCATCAGAGAGGCAAGATTCCGGGACTACTTCAGACAAGAGCTGAGAGCTGAAGTGTTCTATTTGTTTGTTCAGAGAACTGAATTGTAAGAGGTGCTTAGAGACTCAAGAGCCCATCCACAGAATAGAAGTAACCAGGATTTGGAATAGTTAAACGTTTTTTTCATAATAGGAACATAGGAGAAGAAAATGAGGATTTCTTGGTTAGAGAAAAAAAGACATTGCCCTGGTTGGTGTGGCTCAGTTGGTTGGGATTCATCCCGTGCACTTAAAGTTACTGGCTCAGGGCACAAGACCGGGTTGCAGGCTTGATCCATAGTGGGGGGCATGCAGGATGTAGCCAATTGATGTGTTGCTCTCACATCAGTGTTTCTATCTCTTTCTCTCCCTCTCCCTTCCTCTCTCTCTAAAAAGCAATAAAACAATTTTTTAAAAAGACATTGGTGATGATGAATAGTTTATATAAAAACATTTGCAAGATTAAGAAGAATTGGATGTTTACATATCTCCAAAAGATACCAATAGAACCACTATTTTGAGATTAAAGATACATATTTGACTAAGGAAAAAGGTTTCGAATAAAGACAAAGTAGAATTTTTCTATTAACTTGTCATTTCAATGGACAAAACTGGTTCATTGCCAAAATAAAGTATGAGGAAAATAGTACATTTGCTTCCCACCACAAGATTAGATAACACCTCCATCACCTAACATAATTGTTTTTCTGTGTGTGTGTTTGGTGATAACATTTAAGGTCTACCCTCTAGGCAAAGTTTAAGTATATAATACAGCATTGTCAATTATCATCACCATGCTGTGCATGAGATTATTTTGCAACATATGAGTATATGAAATAATCACATTGTACACCTTAAATTTACATGTTAAATGTCAACTATATCTCAATCAAACTAAAAAATAACAGTGCATTTGTAAGTTTACAAAAGAATACTCAGAAACAATAGGAACTCTTCTGTGTATTCTTTGCTTCTGTGTATTTTGTGCATTTCTGGTAATGAAAAATGT
>NW_006289416.1:12631887-12645535 GCF_000327345.1 Myotis davidii | reverse complement strand
TTCCAATATGAGCATGAGCAAAGACAATATTATAAAATATATGTCATTTTTAAAGAATCAAAAGTAATTGGTAATACCAAGAGCAACAGATGTGTCCAGGAAGGCAGCTATAATGAGGCTGAAAAGCAGGGGTGGTGGTGGTAGGGATGTCAGCTGTGAAACAAGAGATATCCCAAATGCTAGCCTTTCAACTGTAAATCTTAGACATATGAATTTGAGGAATAAATGGTTAATTACAATAAAAAGCAATAATATACAGATTCTCTATTATATATTTTGGGAAAGTAAAATCTACACATAAAAATGTATGTAACAACAAATACATTCCTTATTTGGTCCCAAATTATTACAAACTGTACAATTAAAATTCAGCAAAGTCACCTGTACCTATTTCAAATTGTTCCAGGTTGGAATTATACATCATCTAAAACTGACATTTGTCATTAAGCTGACTCAACAAAATCAATTATCATGTATAATTCATCAGTGGTCCAATGATCATACTAATGACTCATATCCAAACTAAAAAGATTATAAGTGTTTTACACAGATATTAACTTGTCAATTGCTGACAGATTTATGGATTATGTAAGTAGATAAAATGCAACCTTATTAAATGTGCTAATGATGTTTAAGTGAATAGCAAAAATTCATTATGAAATGTGGTTTTGCCACACAGATTTTCTTCAGCATAAAGAAACATGTTATTTTCAGTAGATACTACTATATACCTCCAAAGTCAAAGCAAGGAAGAAGTGTTTTCTGAGTGAATCTTCTAATATTGGTCAGAGCATTGAATTAGCACAGTTTATGTAATATACATATAATCTATATATATAAACAGGGAGTATGCTAAGTAGCCAAGCATCACGACTGCTCAGGAGGAGGCTGCATCATGACCACTCAGGAGGAGCTGCGTGCAGATGGGCGGGAGGGGACTGTGTGCCGACCTCACCCCAGTGGCTGTGGGGAGGCTGGGGCCAGAGTGGAGATACAACACACAGGAGCATCTACCCCCACCCCAGCGGACACAATGCGGGCCAGGCGCAGGTCCCAGCCCCCCCAAAGGTTCCTCCTCAGGTGATGCTGGGCCTGGGGTGGGCCAGAGTGGAGACACAACACACAGGAGTCCCTGCCCCCACCCCAGCCGACACAACGTGGCGGCTGGCACTACACGGGTCAGGCACAGGTCCTGGCCCCCATGGGATGCCTCCTCACATGGCAGGGCGCCACCTCACGCGATTTCAATAGCGTGCTGGGCCTCTAGTATAAAATAATAACAATTATAACTAGAAAATCTTCAAACACTTTAATGTTTTAAATAATGTACATGGATTCTATTTAACTATCTAAATGTGTATATTGCAAATGAAATTATAGCAAACTTCTAATTTAAACAAATCATCCTGTACGTGATTGGAAAACAAAGGTAATTACTTTTTTGTAATGTATGTAGAAAAAATTATTTTATTTTATAGAAATTATTATTTTTAAATATGTAATTTTATATACTGTGAATGGATTATTTTATAAATAATCAAGAAAATATTACAGATATGAATATTCAAATTAGGAAAAAATTACCAAGAGAGATTGAGCAGCATTAGATATTAACACCGAAATATATCCACACATTGAGAACCATTTTTGAAATAATAACTTCAGAGAGACTTCTAAATACACTTCTGATGGTCAGGAATCTGGTCTTGTTTGATAAATATATTTCCTTGGTTTATTCATTTTATTTCTACATAACTGTCCTATCTCTTAAGGAAAATGACTAAAATATTGGAATCAAAAAATATTCTATCCTTAAATCATTGCTGATGTTCATATACATAATACAAATTCTTAAATTAGTTGGCCTTATTCATATGAAATTAGATTGGTCTATAGGCCCAAGAAATAGGGTCAAGGAATTTTGTGAATTTTTATGGGAGAGTAAAGATAATGAGAGTATTTTGTTTAGTTAAAAATTGAAGGCAGTTTGCCCAGCTGGTGTGACTCAGTTGATTGAGAGTCATCCTATACACCAAGAGGTCGCCTGTTTGATTCCTGGTCAGGGCACATTCCCGTGTTTCAGGCTTGATCCCCAGAAGGGGGCATGCAAGAGGGAGCTGGTCGATGTTATCTCTGTATCCCTCGCCCTTCCTCTCTAAAAATTAATAATAACATATTTTTTTAAATTGAAGGCAACTTGTCAAAGCTGCCTTCAAGCGTATGTTGTAAAAAGTTTTCACCATATCTTAAAAAAATTCTCTAAGAATTATTTTGCTTTTTTTATTTTCTTATATCTCAACTCTATAGATGCAAATTTATATACATGTGTGGGTTTTTCCAGCTGGAACAAGTAAATATGCTAATTCTCTCATAACTAATATACAGTATTATCTATAATATTTTGTTCAATTACCAGAGACATTATTTAAATATCATATTAAATTACAGCCTCAATAATTTTTTGTCTATGCTTATTTATACCATCAATTTATCATTAAAGACATTATCCACCTTCCAGCAATCTGTATGGCCTAGCATCATTTATATGTGTACATACCATAAAAAATTTATTCCCAAATTGTCGCCTGTAGAATTTTTCACCCCAATAAGCATTTAGCATAAACGCATAATATTTATGAGACAAATAATATAATAAACAATGCAAATATAAATGACTAATATACTTGAAAAAGTTATTTCAAATAAAGTGTTCAATTATTCTTTATGTTGAATCTGTAAATGTACCAGTATTTTTAAGCAAATATTACACTGCTTCCATACATGGCAATAACATGCTTGGCACTCAAATTGTGTTTAAAATATGTGAACATGTAAATTTAAAACAAAAACAACTGATTTTAACAAAGTGGAGCATACATTTTTCTTGCAAAAATTTAGAGAAAAACACTCCCCATTCAAGTCTGAGTTCCACAAGCATCATAAAATGGCACCTTGAACCCATGAAGTAGTGAGGAATACTATTCCAACAACATCTGCATTTGTAATATGTTTTTTATTTTATTTTTGGCATTAACATTCATTTCCTTTATCCTGGCATCTGAAGGCCCAGAGGGTGCCCATGCCTCATTGCTTTAACACATGCTGTTTCAGTTGCTGAAAAGAATATGAGGCAACCGATTTGGGGGCAAGGGAGAGAGGGATACAGTTTGTGTCCAGCTGTAATTAAAGCAGTAACACGAAAGGTCCTGTCCAGATAAAATGTTCCAACCTTACGTATCAGGATGATAGGTGCTCATTTTTTACATGATCTCAACTTGTTGATTGAATGCCTGCTGTAGCAATTCTTACCAACACTTTCAGCAACTCTTACATTTTATGGTAAAGAAAAATTTGAAGCAGACTGACATAACGCAGTAAAGTTTCACATTTACCTGGCAACTAGATATTCTAATAAATCATGCAGAAAAAAATAAAACAACATAAAAGAAACTCTTACATAGCAAATGCCCAACTTACTTTAAAATAATACGGAAGAAAATCTGGGCTTTCCAAAAATAACAGTTTTGGATTAAATTATTTTTCCAGACCTTAGCAGAGATAAGTCCTTGCTGCAATTTGTGAAGCAATTTTAAATCAAACTCTGACAAAACGGTACTTCTGAGAATGCCATACTGTTGTTCAGATCAACCTTCCTGATGAAAAAAACAACAAAATAAACCGAATAAAATGTTACAGAAAAAAACAACTGTGAAGCTAGATAAGCAGTGAGGATCTGGGGAAAGGGTTGGTCCAGGGATGAAAGAAAGGCCCGACAGGTGAGTGCAGTCTTTCATGCTGCCTTGCCCACTGAAGGATCTTGTTTAGCTTAACACGGAGAGGGGAGGCTGAAAAAGCGGAGTAGGGTATTTGGCCATCTCCTGTGTCTGTGGTGACAAAAACTGGAGTTCAAGACCCACCGAAGAAGAGAGAAACCTGTGAAATCCACTAGAAATCCACTAGAATTAAATCCACTAGGAAGACGGCACATTAGACAGCAATAAGGAAGAACCAAAAACAGACTAGCCTCCCAGAGAATTCGCCCAAAAGAAAAATATAGGCAACATGTGAATGCAGCTAATGACATATTAAACTGAAATGTGACAGCATGAAAAGAGCAGCAGCGATGGCCCTGTGCAAGTTACAAATGCCAAAGTCTCAAATATTCTTTCTTCCCAATCCGGTGTCTCCTTACAGGGTACGCCAGTTTTAAAGATGCATTTTCTAACACAACGTTGACTCTCAGTCTAATAAATTTGACCTGCTGTCTTGCCTGATGTGTAGTTCTGAGACGGAAAGCTTCGACAGAGCCCCCCAATCCTGGCTGCTCCTGTACGTTGTCTAATACGGTTGCAGCCAGTGACCTCAGCGGTGGATTTGGAGCTCTCTACCCTGTCTTGGTTCCCATTTCCTTCCTGGTCTTTTCTATCCTATAACCTTTCTCAGCTTCATAATAAGTATGTGTACACATCTTTATTTCTCCCACCTGATCGGGACCCACTTGAGGGCAGGAATAATTGCAAACTGAGGACTCAAGAAATCTATTTCATGACTGACCGAGCATTTTATATGTATCCAAGTCAAGGATCAGACAGTATGTATAAAGCCACAGTGCATGGTCAGCTTGAAGAACTGTCCCCTGGAGCCAAAATGCCAGTGAATTCTGCCTGCGTGTGGGTTTTGAGCACTTGCTATGTGTTATGATGCGCTCAGAGTATGGAAAGCACAGTGTGTGGCCATTTACCTTAGGAATACCTTCACAGCTCTCACAGAAAAAACTCCCTATTTTGGTAGCTCAAGTTTTACAAATCTGTTCTTTGTCATTCTGTTTATATCTTGGGGCCAAGGCACTGGCTTTGTCTATTGGTTACAAAGAAGGTTCTAGGCCAAGAGGAAGATTGTCTTCCTGCTCATGGCTAAAGCGAGGTCTTTTCGTACAAACAAGGTTAATACTAATAAACCAGGAAGCTGGACCTTAGTCGGATTTGAGAAGCAGTGACTAATAAAGCAGCAGAAAACAGTGAACAGCCATTCGATCTATTAGCCCTGCTAGAGTCAGTCAGCTGATGGCCAAGAACTGAAACACCCACTGTTAGGAAAGGAAACTGTGTTTCTGTTTCTGATCCAACATACCCAGGTGCACTGTGAAGTCGCACCCGCACAATGCGAACCTGTCAAGGCCAGGTCCTGGCAAGTGTAGATAGCAATAGTGTGGATTTATTTTGACTTCAGAATGTGAGAAATATGCCATTGGAATGTTCTTTCTTGCTGTGAAGATAAATAGGAAGAAACATTTCTCTTTTCCAAGGAGTAGGGATAACTAAACTTAAGTATGCCCCGGATCTTTAATGCTTAATGCAGGCAGCCTCCTCTCTCACTCTCTTGCTGTCTCTCTGGTACTGAAAGATGATGATAATGTTAAAATTCTCCACTAGGTCCTCTTACAGTTTATAAATAAGATATTGATTGAAAGGTATTTTTCCTTTGAAGTCTACAAATTAAAGTGTGGCATCTTTATATCAATACTACACTTTAGAAGTAAATACTTTCTCCAAGAAGTGGCTAAAATATTGCATCATTAATTTTAGAATGCATTAGCATCTTGTCATTCTCTACAAGTTGTTCTTTCTAACATCTCATTTTGCCCTTAGGTGATTCAGCTTTGTGCAAATAGGAACAAGTTACATATTGATATTTTTCATCTTTTCAAGTTAAAAAAATCCACAGAAATGAACGGCATTTTCTTCCATGTATCACCACACTAACAGCTCTTTTTCAGGGTAAAAATTTAAAAGAAGTCTTGCTGTATATACCATGCTTGAACGCTTTTATATCATGTATGCCATTCTTTATTCTCATTTTTTGCCTTATAGTGAATTCAAATAAGTTCTAGTCTATTCCCATTTATAACCACACTCTCTTTAAACATGATAATGTCCTTGCCCAGCCAGTGTGGCTCAGTGGTTGAGCATCAACCTATGAATCAGCAGGTCAGGGTTCGATTCCCAGTCAGGGCACATGCCCAAGTTTCGGGCTTGATCCTCAATAGGGGGCATATAGGAGGCGGCCAATCAATGGCTCTTGTCATTGATATTTCTATCTCTCTCCCTTCCTCTCTGTGAAATCAATAATAATAAGCACTAAAAAAAATTTTTAAGATAAAGATGTCTTTACTATCTGGAAACAATCTTTGTATAACCTAATACCCACTAAATAACAATACATATGTGTGTGTGCGCACGTGTGTGTGTGTGTGTGTGTGTGTGTGTGTCCTATTTGGGTCTGAATGTCAAAATTTTGTCTTCATGGTATCATTAGGCTTTGAAGAAAAAAATCATAAGATAATTGGGAAGTATGCCAGCATCCTATCTTCGAGGATTTTGGAACAAAGCCTGTATATGCAGCAAATGCTCTTGCCATACTTTGCTCATTTGTTTTGTTTTTTAAATATATTTTATTGATTTTTTACAGAGAGAAAGGGAGAGAGATAGAGAGTTAGAAACATCAATGAGAGAGAAACATCGATCAGCTGCCTCCTGCACATCTCCCACTGGGGATGTGCCTGCAACCCAGGTACATGCCCCTGACCAGAATCGAACCTGGGACCTTTCAGTCCGCAGGCCGACGCTCTATCCACTGAGCCAAACCGGTTTCGGCTACTTTGCTCATTTGAGCACATATCCTGCCTCTATAGAAACAAGCAAACACAAAAACCAGAAACAGAACATGGAGAAAGGTGCTCAATGTGCCCAGAGCCTCTTTGAGGTGTCCATGTGCACATTTACTGTGTAATAATAAAACTCCACTAAGGAATTGAATCTCTCCTAAAAACTCTTATTGGGATTGCTGGGCAAACTATATAGTAACGTTATTTCCAGCAGTTCTGTCTGGCAGAGTTGGCCCAGAGTAAATGTTGCATCATTTGGCAACAGCACGATTTTATTTCTGGGAAAACTGCAGGCCGTTGCTATTTAAAACAAAAATTTTAAGGTAAATCTTTGGGAGCAAAGGCAAAAAAAGTGTAGTCTTAACCATTTCTCTTGGTGATTTTGTTCATTTTGCATATCATATTTTTTCCACTTCCAAAATATGCCTACTTCTTAGATAATTGAGAAAGTTAACATTTTTGTTTTTTATTTGTTATTTATGTATTTTACTTATGAAATTTACTGGGGAGATATTAGCTAATAAAATTCTATAGTTTTCAAGAGTACAATCTATGACACATCATCTGTATATTCAATTGTGTGTTTACCACCCAAAGTCAAATATTTTGATAAAAGTATTTCTACTCCTCCTGTCAGAGAGTGATACATGTTCATTCACATTAGCAATAGTTTGGCAATAGGCATATTGCATCATTTTAAACCTCATGGCCTTATGGACAAATGAGAAAATCAAAATGTGAAAAAACTGAAAACTACTAGAAAATAAGGGTCACTCATTCTAATATATATATTCTATTAGAACATTTCTATGGCATTTAACATATAAATTATAATATGAGTTGCTAGGGCTGCCATAACAAAATTCAACAGGATGGGTGGCTTAAACAACACACATTTATTTCTCACAGGTGTGCCCAGGCATCTCTGGTGTTTCCTCCTCTTCTTATTAGGACACTAGTTCTATTGGATGAGGGCCCCACTCTTATGACTTTATTTAACCTTAATTATCTCCTTAAAAGCCCCATCTTTTCAACCTATGAATTCTGGGGCAATACAATTCAGTCCAGACAGTTACTAAAACTAATTAGGATATTTTTCAAGGTTGGAATAGGAAAACAAAAAGAAAAGAAAACGATTTGCTTGACTCTTTTCAGCAAAAAGAAATCTACTTTATTTTTAATATCCAATTAATAAATCCCACTGTTGTGCAGAGGATCAGTGCTGCAGTGATGTTCTGGCCTTGAAATTCTCTTATTCTCTACATGAACATACCCAATATTAAAAGCATGCCATTGTTCTTTAAATAAAATAGACTATTTAAAAAAAAAACTTGAAGTAAAAAATAATGATCGCTTTTTAGGAAGTCTCTTACAGTAGGATATCAGTAGTAAAATTAAAATTTTTTGTGTATAAAAGTTTTACTTCCTTCAAGTTTGTCTTTTTCATCCTCTGATCCTGGAGGTGGTAGAATATTAACTCACAATAGCACCACATGATAGGTTTATTGTTTTCAAATACATCTCGGGGAAGGTGGGGGGAGAACAAAATAAAAGTATATGAAATCAAGCAAACTACATAATTTTTTAAATATATCTTATTGATGTTTTTACAGAGAAGGAGAGGGATAGAGAGTTAGAAACATCCATGAGAGAGAAACATCGATCAGCTGCCTCCTGCACACCCGCTACTGGGGATGTGCCCGCAACCAAGGTACATGCCTTAGCCAGAATCAAACCTGGGACCTTTCTGTCCACAGGCCAACGCTCTATCCGCTGAGCCAAACCGGTTAGGGCGAACTATATAATTTTTAAAAATAAAATTCCCAATTTACAATTTTGATTTTCAGTGCAAAAATATTACCTGAAGTACAATAACTCCATAGGAACACTGGGAGCCTCCCTGGCAAAGATGACATCCAATGTCTTATTTCTCTCTTTGATTCCTAGCAAGACCAATTTTTCCCTAAGATCAGAGAACTCTGAAGTTGGACTAGACATCTGAACATCTTTCTTAGAAAGCTATCCCATTATGGTGATGAATTAATGTATAAATATAACTTGAGATCAAGAATATAGAAGCATATTCAGTAGTTCTTATACTTCTTTAATCTCCTTTTTTTGAGTATGCTCTTTTTTCCTGCTAGGCTAAGTGTATCTTCCTATAATTTCATAATATTTCTGCTAAAAAAGGAGGACATGAATAGAAATCCAAACCTTGAGGCCTCATTAGACCGCTCTGAATGACCCAGAAGTATATTCTGGTTATTGGGGTTTCTTTTCAGGTTGCGTTAAGGTTATGCCTTTCTGAAGAGCTGTAATAGCAATGGTAGGAACGTTTCTGTTTGATTTTGAATTACCCAATTAGGAGGTCACAGAGACGGGGGCCCGAGTCTTAATGGTACTATTTTCAAATCTCTCTCTAAAGCTGTATTTTCTATTTAGAAAGCATACTAACTTTATCCACAAAAGTTACAAAAAGTAAAGCTCACTAATAAAATAATAGAACTACAACTATCAAAACTTTCAGACACCTTGAGCTTCTGTGGCCTAAACTACTGTCATTACATTTGATTATATTAATGTCAATTCCATTTAGGATCCACAAGTTTTATTCTTATGAGTCAAATGAGGACATCCCATGCATTTTACTCCATGATCCTAGGTTCTACCTTAGTTGGGCTAACATAACTAAGTTACCACAAGAGATAAATACCACAATATCCATAACAGGTTCTAGTTGTATTTCTTAAAGGCTTACATATAGTGACTCTGAAAAAAAAAGTGACTCTGGGGTACTGGATTTCTAGAAATGAAAGCAGAGAGGAACCCTCCTTCAATGAACCATCATTGTAAAAGACATTATCATGTAGAGCAACACTCCAAGGAGTTGAATCTTAGATTCATATCCCCCCCCCCAAATATATATATATATATAATTTTCTCTTGACTACTGAACATTCATTCTAGAAAGAGACTTCAAGCTGAGAATTCACAGGAAGATTCCAGAAGCCATGGTCTCAGATTAAAACACTACAGGCAAAATTTAGCCCATGGCAAAACAGAATCTTATTAGGGATTTCCTTGCTAGTAAACAGTTTGTTCTATTCAAAGACATTTCAGCCTGCTTTATAGAAACTGTTTATCTCCACTCAAAACTTTTTTTCTCACCTTAAGGACTTATTTCAGTTGAGATAAATTATACATGCATTTTCAGTGAATTCTGTGCCCCTTTAAATCCTTATTTAATGTGAAAACACAGTTTCTTTCAAAGTCCACCTGATCACTTGGTCTTGAACATTCATAAAAGCCTGGGATTCCTCTTAACTAGCTGAAGAGGAATTTGAGCTATAGCAATACTAGTATTTCTTGCTTTAAATATATAAATACTCTAAGTCAAGTGGAACAGCTCATGAACAGGCTACACAAAACAAAACAAAACCAACCAGCCAACAAATAAACCCCAATTCATTTAAAAATACCCAGCTAGAATCTAGGATATTTTCATTGCATGAATTAGATCATCTAAGCTCTGGTCCAAACCCTGTTCGCTTCCTTGCACTAGGCTGGCTCACTGAGCACAAGGTGCAGAAGAAAGAGATCACAGTGCTAAGGGGACATACAACAGCCTAAGATGAATGAAGTTCAATAAACTAAATTTGTCACAATTGGAGAAATACATTTTCAGGCATTTAAACTATTCTTGTGGGGCAAGAAATAAGATTCTTTTATGATGTTCCAAGATTAGAACAAGGGCAGCAGTATGAGATGTTCAAAGGACAATATTTCAATTTTACTTCACCACAGTCGTTGTAACTTTTTGAGGCAGAAAGGGCTATCTCAGACGATCAGTTACTGTCCTTGATCACGACAAGCTGGACAGCTATTTGGCAGGAAGATAGTAGGGATCATTTCACTGCTTGAAAGGGTGTTTAAAGTAATTGATGTTTTCTGGAACTGTGTGTTTATAATTTTAGGGTTTGGATAAGGTTAAGAGACACACATCACTAAGTTAATGGCATTACTATTAAAAGTGGGATTTAAAATGGTCCTAAAATTTTTGAGATATAGAAACAAAGTAGAAAAAATATAGTTTTGAGCTATTCATAATAGAAGACTACATTCTATAGCTGCATATTTAATGATATGTAAAGAGTTATGGGTTCCAATGTTGGATATTCTACTATCTACCTGTATAACCCCGGAGATGTATCTACATTATTTGTACAATAGGCATATAAAATTGTGCATATTTAAGGTTAAGTTTTATGAGAATATAAAAGAAAATGATCAATATGAAGTACTGTGTGGCACAGCCAATATTTAGCAGTGAATTAGAAAGTTTTAATATTATATTTTATTATTCAATATGCTGGGCTGTATGGCTGATCTCACACTATAGACTTAGAATAACACCTTTAATGCATACAATTTTAAGATGAACTATACATTTTCCCTGAAACAGGTGACAGGCTAAATCTGGATGAAAACTTTCAATTCTCCTAAAATCATTAAGGGCTAATAACAAAAAGCTTCAGCACTGTAGACAAGAAAATGTCTTTCTTCTGAACTAATTTTTCATGAACCCCTTACCTACCCTTTTGTTGTACTTGCCACATGTAATTGATCATTTTCTTTCCTCTCATTACTGTTTCACAGTCAGTTTCTTCTAATGTATTTAATCATAGTTCACTTAAATATCTAGTGTTTATCAATTTATTTTCACATTTTTTTTGTAAAATGCTGGATGTCTGTTGTGTTTATTATCTAAAAGTAGCTAAATATTCTTTTGTTTATTTTTCTATTAGAGAAATATTCATTTAGTTGCTGGGTTCTGCGAGCTTTTAAAATAACCTATGAATTGTCCTGGCCAGTGTTGCTAAGTGATTAAAGCATCAGCCCACACACCAAAGGATCTTAGGTTCCATTCTGGGTCAAGAACAAGTACCTGAGTTGCAGGTTCCATCGGGCATGTACAGGAGGCAACCAATCACCAATCAATGTGTCTCTCTCACATGGATGTTTCTCTCTCTTTCTCCTCCTCTCCCCTCCCTTCCTCCCTTCTATTCTCTCTAAAAATATCAATGGGGGGGAAATAGCCTCAAGTGAGGATTAACAACAATAAAAAAATCTTGTGAATTTAGCATTGCTACAATGATGAAGAGATTTATATTCCACCCCCTGGTATTAACAGCCATCTTTGATGATGTCTAAACGAGGCTCTTCAATAAGCATTTTGGAAATAGAAACCTCTCTAGGACTATGAACTCTCATTGTCATTTGCATTTTATACCTATTTATTACATTGAGAACATATACAAAATTCAGAAGTAGAAAACAAAAAAAATCAATTTTTTCTTTTTCTTCCAGAATATCAGTGTTATAGCAACTACTACTTTTGAAGGCTCAAGTGATATATCCAAGTCGTTGTGTTGCTATAACTCACGGTTTGTGTGTATTTCAAAGGAACCTTATTGCCGTTTAACACCAGCAAGTTTTATTGTGCTTTGCTGAAAAAATTCAAGAGTTAAGTGTAAAGAGGCAGTATAGATGAGGCGTGTTGGCCAAGCAGAGAAAGGCAACACACCGTTTATTTGGTTCAATTCGCACAGTCCATCATTGTTATGACCACTAAATCCACTCGTATTTTTACACTATTTTATGCTCCGGTATCAAGCAACTATTACTCCGTGCTGTGCACTGTTTTCTCTATGACCGATGACAATCGCTAGGGGGAAAGCCTTTTCGGCAGTATAAAACATTACTCCACATGAAACTGATGTATTATAGTGGAGACAGATTTATTAGGCCAAGGAGACATGACAAATGGCACACATGGACCTAGCCGGTCCCATTTGTTTTTAGTGAGTTCTTGATTCTCATGTGCATATTTTAGATTTCCCGAAACAAACACATTTCTCAAAGGAAACAGAACAGAGTCACAGACAAATCTTAGCATGTTCTTGGTGTGAGTAGAACTCAGCTTGCTTACAGAGGAAGTTAGCTCTTCAATTTGCCTTTGCAAATCCAGTGGGGTAGTGACAGCTTTCTTTGTTGCCCCTCGGCTGTAATTTGTTGTTGTTTATTTTATTTTACTTTCTTCAGAGAAAATGACAATGTTTTGGAACTACTGTCTAGCTCTTCATGAATTCTATAATACACAATTCCATACATAAAACTTAATGAAAATTAATTCTCCCACCATAGCCTCACAGTATTGAGGACATTGTCATCAACAAAAATACAGCATTTATTCCAAAGACAGTGACTTCCTTACTAATATTTATTCACTGTCCATTTAAAGTGAAGGGTACAAACATAAAGATGGAATTTGAATTCCTAAACATTCATCAACCATAGGCCTTGAAAAGAGTAAAAAATTATTTTGCTAAGTGAACTAAAATCTATCTCTCTCAATTTGATGCACAATATGTACAAAGTCAACACCAAACAAATCAGAATTAAGATTTTTGAAAGACATGTCTTTGTAGGATAGCTAATAGGTTGCACACGTGTCCCTTTCTAAGTAGCACGTGCTATAGATTGGAGCACCTTTCCACTGCGCTGGGCTCCTGGGTCCTCCCTGATATTCAAAGGAGGTCCCTCACTCAGGAAACTGTGCTTGAGCCATACTCTCCCAAGATTCTAATCTAAACTCTTTGCTTGTATTACCATTGGGCACTTTACAATGGCTAGTCCTCTCTCAAATAGCACATAGATTTAAACAGTGAAGACTGTAACTATGACAGTTATTCATCAAGTGAAGTTCGTTCAGGCACTTAGGTCCTTCACATAACTTTGTATTCATTATTCATCCCCACTAGAATATACATTCTCTGAAGGAAAATCTTGTGTGTTTTATTATTCCTAGTGGCTATATGATTGTGTGGCACAGGGTATATCATTGTGATGAAAGAAGAGGATAAAAGAATAAAATCTTCCCTATATCTTGTACTCAGCTGTCTACATTTATTTCATCACGATCTG